>NC_061536.1:14450000-14457500 GCF_022379125.1 Scophthalmus maximus | reverse complement strand
CTCGCTGCAGAGACACGACTCTCTGACTCTGACAAACAAACTCACCAACATTAGTCTGTTTGTAACGTTTCATCAACCGGTTTTAAAATCTGACGACAACAAATAACCACATGATTGAAAAAGTTTTATTTCTTAAAACTTTATATAAAGATTTTAAAGAAAAATCAATTTTTGTAAATATACAAGAGAATATGAGAAAAGACAGAAACATGAGATAATGATAAAAATCTAAACAAGTGATGACACATCCTGATCAATACTCTGATCAAGTGATTGATCCACTGATAAACAGCAGGATCACAGTGATCCAGGTTCCTGCTGGAGTCAGAGCATTTCCATAGAGAGCCACTTTGCATCAGCAGCACCATGCTCCAGTGCTCTGGGAGACTTTATAGTCCTGAGAGTTGAGGACTGGATGACTGACAGCTGTCCTTCACGACAACAGACGCCACAGACGTCCTCCCGATCAGTAACATGACTCTGACCTGCGTCCTCATCTGGACTCTCCTCTGCTGCTGCTTCACAGGTAAAGTCCAGAGAATCCAACTCCTCCGTCAACGTCCGTCCCTCTGAAGTGAAGCCGACAGAACCGTGACGCTGCTTTATGTCTCTGTCTCTGTGTCCTCAGAGTCCAGAGGCCAAGTCACAGTGACTCAGCCTGGAGCAGTGAGATCAGCTGTGGGAAACTCCGCCACCATCTCATGCAGAACCAGTCAGAATGTTCATGTTTGGAGTAACTACCACTATTTAGCCTGGTACCAACAGAGAGATGGAGAAACTCCTAAACTGCTTATTTACGCTGCTTCCAGTCGAGCATCAGGGATTCAAGGTCGTTTTACAGGCAGTGGATCAAACTCTGACTTCACTCTGACCATCAGTGGAGTCCAGGCTGAAGATGCTGCAGTTTACTACTGTCAGAGTTTTCATGTTATCAACAGTCAATACGTGTTCACACAGTGAAAAAGCGTCGTACAAAAACCTCCGTCAATCAGAATGAACACAAAGTGAAGTGAGACTGACACAGTTCACTGAGGACACACACACACACACACACACACACACACATACACACAGACACATACACACACACACACACACACACACACAAATACACACACACACACACACACACATGCACACACACCAATATCTGCATCTGCTCAGAGCTACACATCATAGAATAAACTATTTTGCAGACGACATCCTGCTTTAAATAACAAATCTTTCACGGCCCAATCTTGTCACCTACCTATCTGAACTATGACCGAATCATTTTCTTCTGGAACAGGCGTCTGATATCAATGAGTGTGTAAGATTATATGTGGCTTGCTTGATTTTAAGGCGACTGTCAGGACTTGTTTAGTTCTGAGCTCGACTGAGTGACGTTCTAGTTTCCATGGAAGTCGTTGAAAACTTCAACAAATGTCGTATCTCAAAATGATGAGAGAAAATAATAATTCCTTGATCCTCCCCTTTGTCCGGATCCGAGTTAAAATGAAGAGGGTCCTTCTTTGGCCCATGTCCCATCCTTCCATCAAGTTTGGTGGAGGTAATAACAGGTCATGTATTAAAGTAGACGAACAAAGAATGCTCAACTCATTGAGGGAAAAAACTGAAGGAGGTGAATTATTTTCCTTCATATGAATTCCAGCAACTATTTAGTATTTTTTTAAATATAGATTTTGAGACTCCAGAACTCTGAGATTTCCAAACCAAATGAAAAGGACACAAATGGGAAATTTCACAAACTTTTGAGCAAAAACACAAACGCCGAGGAACAGACAAGGAAAACTGTTTGAACAAGTAATGGTGGGTGAACTCATCTGAGGTACATTTGAAAATAAATACATAGCCCCTCTGTCAAGTCCTGCAAATTATACAACACCCAAATATGAATGTTCTCTTCAATACATTTTTCTATCCTCATATCATCGTAAATCATTTTGACTTTTGCATTTAAGTTTTCTTTTAATACCGTGAAGGTTCCTCTCCATCTGTCATGAGGCCTTCCTGTAGAATGAGACATTAACTGCAGTTCCATATCACACAATAAGATTTGTTTTCATCGTTGCGACCTGCTTCAGAAACATGTTGTTCTTCAATGTTAGCACCAATGACTGTGCTGATTGTCACTGTTTATGTGAGACATTTCATTCAATCGTCCAAAGTGGAAACTACATTTAATGATCCTCTTTACACGAGAGGAAAATAGTATTTCATTTTCCAGCGGATACAGTTGTTGCACATTTGTTTAAAGATATGAGGCCAGAACCATGTTGAAGTGAGAATTGACAAGATCGTAATGAATCAGTCTGTGGAGAAACAGCATTTCCATAGAGAGCCACTTTGCATCAGCAGCACCATGCTCCAGTGCTCTGGGAGACTTTATAGTCCTGAGAGTTGAGGACTGGATGACTGACAGCTGTCCTTCACGACAACAGACGCCACAGACGTCCTCCCGATCAGTAACATGACTCTGACCTGCGTCCTCATCTGGACTCTCCTCTGCTGCTGCTTCACAGGTAAAGTCCAGAGAATCCAGCTCCTCCGTCAACGTCCGTCCCTCTGAAGTGAAGCCGACAGAACCGTGACGCTGCTTTATGTCTCTGTCTCTGTGTCCTCAGAGTCCAGAGGCCAAGTCACAGTGACTCAGCCTGGAGCAGTGAGATCAGCTGTGGGAAACTCCGCCACCATCTCATGCAGAACCAGCCAGAATGTTTATAGCTCAAACTATTTAGCCTGGTACCAACAGAGAGATGGAGAAACTCCTAAACTGCTCATTTACTATGCTTCCAGTCGAGCATCAGGGATTCAAGGTCGTTTTACAGGCAGTGGATCAAACTCTGACTTCACTCTGACCATCAGTGGAGTCCAGGCTGAAGATGCTGCAGTTTACTACTGTCAGAGTGCTCACTACATCAACAGTCAGTGGGTGTTCACACAGTGAAAAAGCGTCGTACAAAAACCTCCGTCAGTCAGAATGAACACAAAGTGAAGTGAGACTGACACAGTTCACTGAGGACACACACACACACACACACACACACATACACACACACACATACATACACACACACACACAAATACACACACACACACACACACACACATGCACACACACCAATATCTGCATCTGCTCAGAGCTACACATCATAGAATAAACTATTTTGCAGACGACATCCTGCTTTAAATAACAAATCTTTCACGGCCCAATCTTGTCACCTACCTCTCTGATCTATGACCGAATCACTTTCTTCTGAAACAGGTGTCTGATATCAATGAGTGTGTAAGATTATATGTGGCTTGCTTGATTTTAAGGCGACTTTCAGGACTTGTTTAGTTCTGAGCTCGACTGAGTGACGTTCTAGTTTCCATGGAAGTCGTTGAAAACTTCAACAAATGTCGTGTCTCAAAATGATGAGAGAAAATAATAATTCCTTGATCCTCCCCTTTGTCCAGATCTGAGTTAAAATGAAGAGGGTCCTTCTTTGGCCCATGTCCCATCCTTCCACCAAGTTTGGTGGAGGTAATAACAGGTCATGTATTGGAGCAGACGAACAAAGAATGCTCAACTCATTGAGGGAAAAAACTGAAGGAGGTGAATTATTTTCCTTCATATGAATTCCAGCAACTATTTAGTATTTTTTTAAATATAGATTTTGAGACTCCAGAACTCTGAGATTTCCAAACCAAATGAAAAGGACACAAATGGGAAATTTCACAAACTTTTGAGCAAAAACACAAATGCAGAGGAACAGACAAGGAAAACTGTTTGAACAAGTAATGGTGGGTGAACTCATCTGAGGTACATTTGAAAATAAATACATAGCCCCTCTGTCAAGTCCTGCAAATTATACAACACACAAATATGAATGTTCTCTTCAATACATTTTTCAATCCTCATATCATCGTAAATCAATTTGACTTTTGCGTTTAAGTTTTCTTTTAATACCATGAAGGTTCCTATCCATCTGTCATGAGGCCTTCCTGTAGAATGAGACATTAACTGCAGTTACATATCACACGATAAGATTTGTTTTCATCGTTGCGACCTGCTTCAGAAACATGTTGTTCTTCAATGTTAGAACCAATGACCTTGCTGATTGTCACTGTTTATGTAAGAAATTTCATTCAATCGTCCAAAGTGGAAACTACATGTAATGATCCTCTTCACACGAGAGGAACATAATATTTCATTTTAAAGCGGATACAGTTTTTGCACATTTGTTTAAAGATATGAGGCCAGAACCATGTTGAAGTGAAAATTGACAAGATCGTAATGAATCAGTCTGTGGAGAAACAGCATTTCCATAGAGAGCCACTTTGCATCAGCAGCACCATGCTCCAGTGCTCTGGGAGACTTTATAGTCCTGAGAGTTGAGGACTGGATGACTGACAGCTGTCCTTCACGACAACAGACGCCACAGACGTCCTCCCGATCAGTAACATGACTCTGACCTGCGTCCTCATCTGGACTCTCCTCTGCTGCTGCTTCACAGGTAAAGTCCAGAGAATCCAACTCCTCCGTCAACGTCCGTCCCTCTGAAGTGAAGCCGACAGAACCGTGACGCTGCTTTATGTCTCTGTCTCTGTGTCCTCAGAGTCCAGAGGCCAAGTCACAGTGACTCAGCCTGGAGCAGTGAGATCAGCTGTGGGAAACTCCGCCACCATCTCATGCAGAACCAGTCAGAATGTTCGTGTTTGGAGTAACTACCACCTCTTAGCCTGGTACCAACAGAGAGATGGAGAAACTCCTAAACTGCTCATTTACTGGGCTTCCACTCGAGCATCAGGGATTCAAGGTCGTTTTACAGGCAGTGGATCAAACTCTGACTTCACTCTGACCATCAGTGGAGTCCAGGCTGAAGATGCTGCAGTTTACTACTGTCAGAGTGGTCACTACATCAACAGTCAATACGTGTTCACACAGTGAAAAAGCGTCGAACAAAAACCTCCGTCAGTCAGAATGAACACAAAGTGAAGTGAGACTGACACAGTTCACTGAGGACACACACACATACACACACACACATACACACTCACACACACACACACACATACACACTCACACGCACACACACACACACAGACACAACAGCTGTTTGATGAAGTTTATTCGAGCGTCTCAGTGTAGACGACTTCATTACAGTGAATACAAACATAATTATTAATCTCCATCAGACATGTTTCAGTTCTTTGTTTAACTCTTTTTACACATTTATTAAAACTACCTGATTGCTTCCATTAGGAAATCCGTCAGCACCTCAGAGATGATTTCTTTGACTCCTTCGATAAATCAGCCTCTATGCTGATGACTTCCTGTGATACATCACCAAAATCATCATCTCATGTTCTTTAAGTTTTTATCATAGACTGTAAATGAAGATGGACGAAGCATCTCCATTTTCTCCCACTGTACATAAACAAGGTCAAAATATCTGAGATACAGGAGCCGCCATTTCGTGCAGGTGACGTCATTTGAAATCCGAGTCTAAACTAAAGATTTACCCTCATGCTATCTCCATGTATGTGAAAAAGCGTAGTACAAAAACCTCCGTCAGTCAGAATGAACAGAAAGTGAAGTGAGACTGACACAGTTAACTGAGGACACAAACACACACACACACACACACACACACACACAAATACACCAATATCTGCATCTGCTCAGAACAACACATCATAGCATAAACTATTTTGCAGAAGACATCCTGCTTTACATAACAAATTTTTCAGGACCCAATCTCGTCACCTACCTATCTGATGTATAACCAAATCATTTTTTTCTGAAACAGGCGTCTGATATCAATGAGTGTGTAAGATTATATGTGGCTTGCTTGATTTTAAGGCGACTGTCAGGACTTTTTAGTTCTGAACTCGACTGAGTGACGTTCTAGTTTCCATGGAAGTCGTTGAAAACTTCAACAAATGTCATATCTCAAAATGGTGAGAGAAAATAATAATTCCTTGATCCTCCCCTTTGTCCGGATCTGAGTTAAAATGTAGAGGGTCCTTCTTTGGCCCATGTCCCATCCTTCCACCAAGTTTGGTGGAGGTAATAACAGGTCATGTATTAAAGTAGACGAACAAAGAATGCTCAACTCATTGAGGGAAAAAACTGAAGGAGGTGAATTATTTTCCTCCATATGAATTTGAGCAACTATTTTGTATTTTTTTTAAATAGATTTTGAGACTCTAAAACTCTGAGATTTCCAAACCCAATGAAAAGGACACAAATGGAAAATTTCACAAATTTTTGAGCAAGAACACAAACGCCGAGGAACAGACAAGGAAAACTGCTTGAACAAGTAATTTGGGTGAACTCATCTGAGGTACATTTGAAAATAAATACATAGCCCCTCTGTCAAGTCCTGCAAATTATACAACACCCAAATATGAATGTTCTCTTCAATACATTTTTCTATCCTCATATCATCGTAAATCATTTTGACTTTTGCATTTAGGTTTTCTTTTAATACCGTGAAGGTTCCTCTCCATCTGTCATGAGGCCTTCCTGTAGAATGAGACATTAACTGCAGTTCCATATCACACAATAAGATTTGTTTTCATCGTTGCGACCTGCTTCAGAAACATGTTGTTCTTCAATGTTAGAACCAATGACTGTGCTGATTGTCACTGTTTATGTGAGACATTTCATTCAATCGTCCAAAGTGGAAACTACATTTAATGATCCTCTTTACACGAGAGGAAAATAGTATTTCATTTTCCAGCGGATACAGTTGTTGCACATTTGTTTAAAGATATGAGGCCAGAACCATGTTGAAGTGAGAATTGACAAGATCGTAATGAATCAGTCTGTGGAGAAACAGCATTTCCATAGAGAGCCACTTTGCATCAGCAGCACCATGCTCCAGTGCTCTGGGAGACTTTATAGTCCTGAGAGTTGAGGACTGGATGACTGACAGCTGTCCTTCACGACAACAGACGCCACAGACGTCCTCCCGATCAGTAACATGACTCTGACCTGCGTCCTCATCTGGACTCTCCTCTGCTGCTGCTTCACAGGTAAAGTCCAGAGAATCCAACTCCTCCGTCAACGTCCGTCCCTCTGAAGTGAAGCCGACAGAACCGTGACGCTGCTTTATGTCTCTGTCTCTGTGTCCTCAGAGTCCAGAGGCCAAGTCACAGTGACTCAGCCTGGAGCAGTGAGATCAGCTGTGGGAAACTCCGCCACCATCTCATGCAGAACCAGTCAGAATGTTTATGTTTGGAGTAACTACCACTATTTAGCCTGGTACCAACAGAGAGATGGAGAAACTCCTAAACTGCTTATTTACGCTGCTTCCAGTCGAGCATCAGGGATTCAAGGTCGTTTTACAGGCAGTGGATCAAACTCTGACTTCACTCTGACCATCAGTGGAGTCCAGGCTGAAGATGCTGCAGTTTACTACTGTCAGAGTGCTCACTACATCAACAGTCAATACGTGTTCACACGGTGAAAAAGCGTCGTACAAAAACCTCCGTCAGTCAGAATGAACA
>NC_061536.1:14440000-14447500 GCF_022379125.1 Scophthalmus maximus | reverse complement strand
TCCTTCTTTGGCCCATGTCCCATCCTTCCATCAAGTTTGGTGGAGGTAATAACAGGTCATGTATTAAAGTAGACGAACAAAGAATGCTCAACTCATTGAGGGAAAAAACTGAAGGAGGTGAATTATTTTCCTTCATATGAATTCCAGCAACTATTTAGTATTTTTTTAAATATAGATTTTGAGACTCCAGAACTCTGAGATTTCCAAACCAAATGAAAAGGACACAAATGGGAAATTTCACAAACTTTTGAGCAAAAACACAAACGCCGAGGAACAGACAAGGAAAACTGTTTGAACAAGTAATGGTGGGTGAACTCATCTGAGGTACATTTGAAAATAAATACATAGCCCCTCTGTCAAGTCCTGCAAATTATACAACACCCAAATATGAATGTTCTCTTCAATACATTTTTATATCCTTATATCATCGTAAATCATTTTGATTTTTGCATTTAAGTTTTCTTTTAATACCATGAAGGTTCCTCTCCATATGTCATGAGGCCTTCCTGTAGAATGAGACATTAACTGCGGTTACATATCACACGATAAGATTTGTTTTCATCGTTGCGACCTGGTTCAGAAACATGTTGTTCTTCAATGTTAGAACCAATGACTGTGCTGATTGTCACTGTTTATGTAAGAAATTTCATTCAATCGTCCAAAGTGGAAACTACATGTAATGATCCTCTTCACACAACAGGAAAATAATATTTCATTTTAAAGCGGATACAGTTTTTGCACATTTCTTTAAAGATATGAGCCCAGAACCATGTTGAAGTGAGAATTAACAATATCGTAATGAATCAGTCTGTGGAGAAACAGCATTTCCATAGAGAGCCACTTTGCATCAGCAGCACCATGCTCCAGTGCTCTGGGAGACTTTATAGTCCTGAGAGTTGAGGACTGGATGACTGACAGCTGTCCTTCACGACAACAGACGCCACAGACGTCCTCCCGATCAGTAACATGACTCTGACCTGCGTCCTCATCTGGACTCTCCTCTGCTGCTGCTTCACAGGTAAAGTCCAGAGAATCCAACTCCTCCGTCAACGTCCGTCCCTCTGAAGTGAAGCCGACAGAACCGTGACGCTGCTTTATGTCTCTGTCTCTGTGTCCTCAGAGTCCAGAGGCCAAGTCACAGTGACTCAGCCTGGAGCAGTGAGATCAGCTGTGGGAAACTCCGCCACCATCTCATGCAGAACCAGTCAGAATGTTTATGTTAGTAGTAACTACCACTATTTAGCCTGGTACCAACAGAGAGATGGAGAAACTCCTAAACTGCTCATTTACTTGGCTTCCACTCGAGCATCAGGGATTCAAGGTCGTTTTACAGGCAGTGGATCAAACTCTGACTTCACTCTGACCATCAGTGGAGTCCAGGCTGAAGATGCTGCAGTTTACTACTGTCAGAGTCTTCACTACATCAACAGTCAGTGGGTGTTCACACAGTGAAAAAGCGTCGTACAAAAACCTCCGTCAGCTGAAGAGGAACTGATCTGACTCATCAGCTGCACAGAAACTCACACATGAAGTAAATAAAACCAAAGTATTTGTTACAGTTACATTAAACATTTAAACTGTTGATATTTTACACACTACAATAAAACCTTTAATAACATCACATGAATATTTATTGATCAGGTTATAAAAGAATGTTTACATGCTGATTTGATTCAAACAGTCAGACGATGTCTGCGAGTCTTTCAACAAACATGCTGATGAAGATTTTCTTTTACAGCTTTTTAAAAAAGTTTAATGAGATTGTTCTTTTCTGAAATATCCAACAAACATCAACAGTGTTGAAATGGTTCACAAAATATTTCTCAATAATATTTACTTAATTGATAGAGTATAGAAATTTGAAACCTGATATTTACTTCATGTTCGTTGATCTTATTTTTTATTAAAGTAACTTTAAGTTAGCGATGAAGAATTATTATCCAGTTTCTAAAGAGTGACACATTAGTGGTTGAGTCCTTCTGTCATTTATTTTGCATTTGTGTTTGAGTTTTTCCAGAAACAACTTCTGAAAATATTTGTTTCTAAACTATTTATTTAATATTTGTCCTCAAGTTATCTCCATCTATGTCGACGATATTTTACTTTATTTCACAAATATTTTCAATGTGTTCAAAGATTTACTCACGGGTCAATTAAGATTATATTCACTCATTTTTTGTCCACAGCTTATTCCAACTTAAAACATTACACCACTGCAAGTTTGAAATTTGACCCACTAGTGTTTTTTTCTTCTGTCATTAATTTTGCATTCGTTCAACTTTTTGGAGAATCGACCTAATGTGAATAGTTTATAAAAGCAAAGAAAATTCTAAAGACTTATCTTCATGTTATTTCCATATCATATTACTTATATTATATATTATGTACTTACAAGACAATAAAAATTACATTCCCTCATATTCAGGGAACAACTTAACCATACTAAGTTTATTATAACAATGCAGAAACTACATGTCTGTTCAAATAACAAATCCATTGAAACATTTTAAATTCAGAGAAAAAAATCTTTATTGTGCGAAAAGGGTAAAACACTCAGCGTCATCATAAGCAAGAACAAATATCAGGATGCAGATCTTTTATTGTGACGAGACACAGAAATGCAGTGAACAGACTGAGACCAGTAGCAGAGTGAAACCAGCAGCAGAGGCCCAGTGAGTCAGGTCAGGACTGGGAACACTGGTCTCTCCTCAGTGTCTCTGAGAGCGGAGTCTGGGAGCCCTGGGTGGCCTCACAGCTCACAGAGCCCACCTTCCCCCACTGGTCTGCAGGGAGCCTCAGGGTGCTGCTCCAGCTGTAGTGGCCGTCCTTCTCCAGCAGCCCGGGGCTCCTGCTCACCTCCCAGCTGCTGCTGCTGCTGCTGCCGTCCACCTTCCAGGACAGACTCCAGTCTGAGGGGAAGCCCTTGTTGGCCAGGCACAGGAGCGTGGCCTTCCCCTGCTGCAGCTCCTCGCTGGAGGGGGGCAGCACCGTCAGGGTGGGACGCACATCACCTGGGAGACACCAATCAGGTTAGAGCACAGGGACCACACAGCTGTCAGTCAAACACCAGACACTTGGACACCTTCTCTTCATTCTTTTTATCCCTCTGAGGCGTTTGAGTCAGAAGGTCTTTCTGCTCCACCAGTCGCTCGCTCACACATTGTTTCACTTCCCTTCAACAAGCTGCTCATGTAAATCAGCACAGAGAGAATCATCTCACACTTGAAATACATTTCAACAATTGAAACTTTCTCATCGAAATCATCAAACATGTTAAACATACAAAACATTGTTAATAAAACATGAAATAATCTGACAGACATCAAACGTTCTTCATGAGGAATTCAGTCATTGGTTTTAAAACTTTTTCAATGATTTAAAACTACATTGGAAACAACATATGATACAATAAAGTGATGACAGATTTTTCAACATTTTCAAATGCTCATCTTCAGTTTCATCTGAACAAAATGGATCTAAATTCATATTTAAACACTGGATTCAACACAGGACTTTACAATATTGTTTGATTCTCTTTAGTATCTGTGGAGAAACTTACTTCCAACATCCAGTCTGGTTCCTCCACCAAAAGTCCACCACAGTGAAACAAAGTCACTGAGCCGTCGTACAAAAACCTCTCGCTGCAGAGACACGACTCTCTGACTCTGACGGACTCAACTAAACCTACAAAACCTCAAGATGCAGCTTCAGAATTAAATCTGGTAAAAAGATTTCATCTCATGTCTTAAAGTTTGTTATTCATCACCATGAGATTTAAAGGTTTCTGGTCATAAATTAAACTTTGTCTTCTGGTCCAACATGTTCCAAAAAGCATGAATCTACGTGGAAGAGGCCACTTCTTTCCCTCGCATGTCGAATGTGAAGGAAATAAAAAGAGAGATGGTTCCTGAAATAAAACAGTTGATGAATATTTGACTTACTTCCAACATCCAGTCTGGTTCCTCCACCGAACGTGAGCCACAGTGAAACAAAGTCACTGAGCCGTCGTACAAAAACCTCTCGCTGCAGAGACACGACTGTCTGACTCTGACAAACAAACTCACCAACATTAGTCTGTTTGTAACGTTTCATCAACCGGTTTTAAAATCTGACGACAACAAATAACCACATGATTGAAAAAGTTTTATTTCTTAAAACTTTATATAAAGATTTTAAAGAAAAATCAATTTTTGTAAATATACAAGAGAATATGAGAAAACACAGAAACATGAGATAATGATAAAAATCTAAACAAGTGATGACACATCCTGATCAATACTCTGATCAAGTGATTGATCCACTGATAAACAGCAGGATCACAGTGATCCAGGTTCCTGCTGGAGTCAGAGCATTTCCATAGAGAGCCACTTTGCATCAGCAGCACCATGCTCCAGTGCTCTGGGAGACTTTATAGTCCTGAGAGTTGAGGACTGGATGACTGACAGCTGTCCTTCACGACAACAGACGCCACAGACGTCCTCCCGATCAGTAACATGACTCTGACCTGCGTCCTCATCTGGACTCTCCTCTCCTGCTGCTTCACAGGTAAAGTCCAGAGAATCCAACTCCTCCGTCAACGTCCGTCCCTCTGAAGTGAAGCCGACAGAACCGTGACGCTGCTTTATGTCTCTGTCTCTGTGTCCTCAGAGTCCAGAGGCCAAGTCACAGTGACTCAGCCTGGAGCAGTGAGATCAGCTGTGGGAAACTCCGCCACCATCTCATGCAGAACCAGTCAGAATGTTTATGTTTGGAGTAACTACCACTATTTAGCCTGGTACCAACAGAGAGATGGAGAAACTCCTAAACTGCTCATTTACGCTGCTTCCACTCGAGCATCAGGGATTCCAGGTCGTTTTACAGGCAGTGGATCAAACTCTGACTTCACTCTGACCATCAGTGGAGTCCAGGCTGAAGATGCTGCAGTTTACTACTGTCAGAGTTTTCATGTTATCAACAGTCAATACGTGTTCACACAGTGAAAAAGCGTCGTACAAAAACCTCCGTCAGTCAGACTGAACACAAAGTGAAGTGAGACTGACACAGTTCACTGAGGACACACACACACACACACATACACACATACACACTCACACACACACACACACACACACACACATTTACACACATACACACATACACACTCACACGCACACACGCGCACACACACACACACACAGACACACACACACAGCAGCTGTTTGATGAAGTTTATTCGAGCGTCTCAGAGTAGACGACTTCATTACAGTGAATACAAACATAATTATTAATCTCCATCAGACATGGTTCAGTTCTTTGTCTAACTCTTTTTACGCATTTATTAAAACAACCTGATTGCTTCCATTAGGAAATCCGTCAGCACCTCAGAGATGATTTCATTGACTCCTTCGATAAATCAGCCTCTATGCTGATGACTTCCTGTGATACATCACCAAAATCATCATCTCATGTTCTTTAAGTTTTTATCATAGACTGTAAATGAAGATGGATGAAGCATCTCCATTTTCTCCCACTGTACATAAACAAGGTCAAAATATCTGAGATACAGGAGCCGCCATTTCGTGCAGGTGACGTCATTTGAAATCCGAGTCTAAACTAAAGATTTACCCTCATGCTATTTCCATGTATGTGAAAAAGCGTAGTACAAAAACCTCCGTCATTCAGAATGAACAGAAAGTGAAGTGAGACTGACACAGTTAACTGAGGACACACACACACACACACACACACACACACACACACACACAAATACACCAATATCTGCATCTGCTCAGAACAACACATCATAGCATTAACTATTTTGCAGAAGACATCCTGCTTTACATAACAAATTTTTCAGGACCCAATCTTGTCACCTACCTATCTGATGTATAACCAAATCATTTTTTTCTGAAACAGGCGTCTGATATCAATGAGTGTGTAAGATTATATGTGGCTTGCATGATTTTAAGGCGACTGTCAGGACTTGTTTAGTTCTGAACTCGACTGAGTGACGTTCTAGTTTCCATGGAAGTCGTTGAAAACTTCAACAAATGTCATATCTCAAAATGATGAGAGAAAATAATAATTCCTTGATCCTCCCCTTTGTCCGGATCTGAGTTAAAATGTAGAGGCTCCTTTTTTGGCCCATGTCCCATCCTTCCACCAAGTTTGGTGGAGGTAATAACAGGTCATGTATTAAAGTAGACGAACAAAGAATGCTCAACTCATTGAGGGAAAAAACTGAAAGAGGTGAATTATTTTCCTTCATATGAATTCCAGCAACTATTTAGTATTTTTTTAAATATAGATTTTGAGACTCCAGAACTCTGAGATTTCCAAACAAAATGAAAAGGACACAAATGGGAAATTTCACAAACTTTTGAGCAAAAACACAAACGCCGAGGAACAGACAAGGAAAACTGTTTGAACAAGTAATGGTGGGTGAACTCATCTGAGGTACATTTGAGAATAAATACATAGCCCCTCTGTCAAGTCCTGCAAATTATACAACACACAAATATGAATGTTCTCTTCAATACATTTTTATATCCTTATATCATCGTAAATCATTTTGATTTTTGCATTTAAGTTTTCTTTTAATACCATGAAGGTTCCTCTCCATATGTCATGAGGCCTTCCTGTAGAATGAGACATTAACTGCGGTTACATATCACACGATAAGATTTGTTTTCATCGTTGCGACCTGCTTCAGAAACATGTTGTTCTTCAATGTTAGAACCAATGACTGTGCTGATTGTCACTGTTTATGTAAGAAATTTCATTCAATCGTCCAAAGTGGAAACTACATGTAATGATCCTCTTCACACAACAGGAAAATAATAATTCATTTTAAAGCGGATACAGTTTTTGCACATTTCTTTAAAGATATGAGCCCAGAACCATGTTGAAGTGAGAATTAACAATATCGTAATGAATCAGTCTGTGGAGAAACAGCATTTCCATAGAGAGCCACTTTGCATCAGCAGCACCATGCTCCAGTGCTCTGGGAGACTTTATAGTCCTGAGAGTTGAGGACTGGATGACTGACAGCTGTCCTTCACGACAACAGACGCCACAGACGTCCTCCCGATCAGTAACATGACTCTGACCTGCGTCCTCATCTGGACTCTCCTCTGCTGCTGCTTCACAGGTAAAGTCCAGAGAATCCAACTCCTCCGTCAACGTCCGTCCCTCTGAAGTGAAGCCGACAGAACCGTGACGCTGCTTTATGTCTCTGTCTCTGTGTCCTCAGAGTCCAGAGGCCAAGTCACAGTGACTCAGCCTGGAGCAGTGAGATCAGCTGTGGGAAACTCCGCCACCATCTCATGCAGAACCAGTCAGAATGTTTATAGCTCAAACTATTTAGCCTGGTACCAACAGAGAGATGGAGAAACTCCTAAACTGCTCATTTACTATGCTTCCACTCGAGCATCAGGGATTCCAGGTCGTTTTACAGGCAGTGGATCAAACTCTGACTTCACTCTGACCATCAGTGGAGTCCAGGCTGAAGATGCTGCAGTT
>NC_061536.1:14435000-14437500 GCF_022379125.1 Scophthalmus maximus | reverse complement strand
AAGAAAAATCAATTTTTGTAAATATACAAGAGAATATGAGAAAAGACAGAAACATGAGATAATGATAAAAATATAAACAAGTGATGACACATCCTGATCAATACTCTGATCAAGTGATTGATCCACTGATAAACAGCAGGATCACAGTGATCCAGGTTCCTGCTGGAGTCAGAGCATTTCCATAGAGAGCCACTTTGCATCAGCAGCACCATGCTCCAGTGCTCTGGGAGACTTTATAGTCCTGAGAGTTGAGGACTGGATGACTGACAGCTGTCCTTCACGACAACAGACGCCACAGACGTCCTCCCGATCAGTAACATGACTCTGACCTGCGTCCTCATCTGGACTCTCCTCTGCTGCTGCTTCACAGGTAAAGTCCAGAGAATCCAACTCCTCCGTCAACGTCCGTCCCTCTGAAGTGAAGCCGACAGAACCGTGACGCTGCTTTATGTCTCTGTCTCTGTGTCCTCAGAGTCCAGAGGCCAAGTCACAGTGACTCAGCCTGGAGCAGTGAGATCAGCTGTGGGAAACTCCGCCACCATCTCATGCAGAACCAGTCAGAATGTTTATGTTTGGAGTAACTACCACTATTTAGCCTGGTACCAACAGAGAGATGGAGAAACTCCTAAACTGCTCATTTACGCTGCTTCCACTCGAGCATCAGGGATTCCAGGTCGTTTTACAGGCAGTGGATCAAACTCTGACTTCACTCTGACCATCAGTGGAGTCCAGGCTGAAGATGCTGCAGTTTACTACTGTCAGAGTTTTCACTACATCAACAGTCAGAACGTGTTCACACTGTGAAAAAGCGTCGTACAAAAACCTCCGTCAGTCAGACTGAACACAAAGTGAAGTGAGACTGACACAGTTCACTGAGGACACACACACACACACACACACACACACACACACACACACACATACACACATACACACTCACACACACACACACACACACACATTTACACACATACACACATACACACTCACACGCACACACGCGCACACACACACACACAGACACACACACACAGCAGCTGTTTGATGAAGTTTATTCGAGCGTCTCAGTGGAGACGACTTCATTACAGTGAATACAAACATAATTATTAATCTCCATCAGACATGGTTCAGTTCTTTGTCTAACTCTTTTTACACATTTATTAAAACAACCTGATTGCTTCCATTAGGAAATCCGTCAGCACCTCAGAGATGATTTCATTGACTCCTTCGATAAATCAGCCTCTATGCTGATGACTTCCTGTGATACATCACCAAAATCATCATCTCATGTTCTTTAAGTTTTTATCATAGACTGTAAATGAAGATGGATGAAGCATCTCCATTTTCTCCCACTGTACATAAACAAGGTCAAAATATCTGAGATACAGGAGCCGCCATTTCGTGCAGGTGACGTCATTTGAAATCCGAGTCTAAACTAAAGATTTACCCTCATGCTATTTCCATGTATGTGAAAAAGCGTAGTACAAAAACCTCCGTCAGTCAGAATGAACAGAAAGTGAAGTGAGACTGACACAGTTAACTGAGGACACACACACACACACACACACACACACACACACACAAATACACCAATATCTGCATCTGCTCAGAACAACACATCATAGCATTAACTATTTTGCAGAAGACATCCTGCTTTACATAACAAATTTTTCAGGACCCAATCTTGTCACCTACCTATCTGATGTATAACCAAATCATTTTTTTCTGAAACAGGCGTCTGATATCAATGAGTTTGTAAGATTATATGTGGCTTGCTTGATTTTAAGGCGACTGTCAGGACTTTTTAGTTCTGAACTCGACTGAGTGACGTTCTAGTTTCCATGGAAATCGTTTAAAACTTCAACAAATGTCGTATCTCAAAATGATGAAAGAAAATAATAATTCCTTGATCCTCCCCTTTGTCCGGATCCGAGTTAAAATGAAGAGGGTCCTTCTTTGGCCCATGTCCCATCCTTCCACCAAGTTTGGTGGAGGTAATAACAGGTCATGTATTGGAGCAGACGAACAAAGAATGCTCAACTCTTTGAGGGAAAAAACTGAAGGAGGTGAATTATTTTCCTTCATATGAATTCCAGCAACTATTTAGTATTTTTTTAAATATAGATTTTGAGACTCCAGAACTCTGAGATTTCCAAACCAAATGAAAAGGACACAAATGGGAAATTTCACAAACTTTTGAGCAAAAACACAAATGCCGAGGAACAGACAAGGAAAACTGTTTGAACAAGTAATGGTGGGTGAACTCATCTGAGGTGCATTTGAAAATAAATACATAGCCCCTCTGTCAAGTCCTGCAAATTATACAACACACAAATATGAATGTTCTCTTCAATACATTTTTCAATCCTTATATCATCGTAAATCAATTTGACTTTTGCATTTAAGTTTTCTTTTAATACCATGAAGGTTCCTATCCATCTGTCATGAGGCCTTCCTGTAGAATGAGACATTAACTGCGGTTACATATCACACGATAAGA
>NC_061536.1:14390000-14430000 GCF_022379125.1 Scophthalmus maximus | reverse complement strand
TAATGGAATGCCCCCCGATGCCCGAGTTCTAAGTTCCAGGTACAATGGAACGCAGCATCGTTCGCTGACATGAAGTTCTCGGGTGTAGAAAAACGTTTCCACTAATCAGAGACGTGGATGTTACACTGTAGGATTGTGGGTAGTACAGTATTTTCCAGTGACATCGCAATTAGAACACGTTATTCTTTTCAATGGAGAACATGAATCTCACTGTTGCGCTCTATAGCGCCCCCTACCACATTTCAGAGTCAAGACCCCCAACTTTTATGATTATTATTATTATTATTTATAATAATTAATCGCTTGAAACTAGAGATTGAATTGAACCATGAATTCCTCAGGAAAATATTTTACTGACGTTATGAACCAAGTGAGAAGTAGAGTCGTGTTCTCATAGAGTCGCCCTCTGCTGGTCAGGACACAGAATACAGGCTTCAGACGGACCCTACATCCGTTTTTAAATTATTTTTTTTAATATACAGTCTGTGGTTGCCACTTGTTTTCAGCTGTTCCTTACTGGGACTTTTATTTTGAACCAACCAGCCGGAACTGAGTCTGGAGTTATTCTGTGGTGCTTGACTCCAGTGAGGAAGAGGAGGAGGAGGAGGAACAGGAACAGGAATAGGAAGAGGAGGAGGAGGAAAAGGAGGAGGAAGAGGAGGAAGAGGAGGAGGAGGAGGAGGAGGAAGAGGGGGGGGAGGAGGAGGAGGAAGAGGAGGAAGAGGAGGAAGAGGAAGAGGGGGGGAGGAGGAGGAAGAGGAGGAGGAGGAAAAGGAGGAGGAAGAGGAGGAGGAGGAGAAAGAGGAGGAGGAAGAGGGGGGGAGGAGGAGGAAGAGGAGGAGGAGGAAAAGGAGGAGGAAGAGGAGGAGGAGGAGAAAGAGGAGGAGGAAGAGGAGGAGGAGGAGGAGGAGGAGAAAGAGGAGGAGGAGGAGGAAGAGGAGGAGGAGGCACCGCCTCCCTCACTATAACATGTGTCGCCTCAGTCTCTCTGTGAAACTCGTGGACATGTCGAGCCCCGGCAGCTCCGCGGCCTGTGACGGGATGTACTCCCAGCTGATCGAGAGCGAGGGCGGCTGCGACGAGCTGAGCCGCAGGACAGATGTGGGACACGGTGAGGAAATCAGCTGCTCGCCTTGTTGTTGTCCACTAACTCTTTCTCTGGTTCAGACTGAATAACAACCAGCACACACACACACACACACACACACACACACACACACACACACACACACACACAGGTACAAGGTTCGACTTTGCAGGGGTTTTTAGAATCATTTCATTATTTGTTATGAAACGTTATAAATGATCATTGTCATTTCTTTTACCTCAATGTTCTTAGTCATAAATCGTTGCTGGGGATGCAACATTCTTTTATTTTGATTCATAGATAAGTTGTATCCCAATTTTATCGAAGCGAAGTGACGTCTGCTAAATAAAAAAAAATTCCAATGCAAAACCCAAATTTGTTCAGTTTTGCAATATGAGATGGGAAAAAGCAACAAATCCTCACCAGTGGAATAACATTTAACAGATGTGCTGGTTGGAGGATTTTGTCAAATTTGGACTCGAGCTAAATCAATGAGCGGATCAATATTTGCACACAACTGACCTGCAGTGGCATCAGTGTAGACGTCAGACAAGAGGTGACAAGATATTGCCAAACCGGTTTACCAATCTGGATTGCGGTGACCACAGAGTCGGGTCAAATAGATTGTGACATCAAAAACTGACAAGATAATGAATTATAATAAAATAATAATAATGGATGAATGAATGAATTTGTGCGGGAATTAATCTCACATCCAAACAAATTCACTTCACTTCCATTGCGTTCTGCCTTTGTAAGATAATTACGGTGCAGCTGAGATTTCCCACGTCCCTGAACCTGTCCTGACACGTCTGATATTCACAAGTCTGAACAGAAAGGCTCCACATGTCGGAAAAGGAGTCGGTGTTAAACACATTATAAGTTATTCATATTGTTAAGAGGAATGATTTCTTTTAAGAGAAAACATAGAAAAGCAGCAATCACGCATATTCAAAAGGATGAAACAACTTCTCAAAAAACTCGCACACCAGGCAGAAAAAACAACCATTTTGGTTTATTACTTTAATGAACAATCTTCCGTCTTTGCCACCCAGGGTCCCCAGGCAGACTGACCCCCAGGCTGAGCGGCCCCGGGCACTACCGCCTCGCCACCGTCTGCCTGGCAACACTGTGCGCCATCCTGCTGGTCTCCATCATCGCTGTCGCCGCACACTGTGAGTGCACAACGGTCCGCCGTCACTGGCAGTGACACTTATTTGTTGCTAGCAGATCAAAACCAGGTTTCTGAAGATGCAGCTCAAACATCGGAATGGAGGAGAGATGGATCATTGTGGTCGGGAATCACTCACAGACGACATGAAGGCTCCCAAAAGTGAAGCCAAATCCTCTTGATTGCCCCCTGGTGGCTGGCTGAGGTACAGGTCATAAGCCCCGCCCCCCTCCATGTTAGCAGATGGGACATGGACCAAACAACAACAACAAAAAAAATCAAGTAGACCTTAAATAAATGTTTCGAAAGACGGTTCTGAAATTTGAAGTGGTTGTCATCACACAAATTACACACAAATTCAAAAACTGCTGAATGAACAAATTTTCAAGCACGAAAAGAGGATCTAGTGGTTTCAGCCTTGCAACACATTATCTATCGGCAACACAATATTTGCCAATAGTGTTACACTCCAGTGTTTCCCCTACCATTGAATTGGGGGGGTGCCCCGCCCTACATTTTTTCATGTTTTAACCATATGTGCAGAGCTGTAATAATAATTTCTGTAATACAAATATCTAATGTTAATCCCATCGGCCTCAGCTGCTGATTAGCAACATGCTAACAGGCTAAACCAAGATGGCTAAACAACAACTGCTGTGACGAAGTATCTCTTTCTGAAGATTCTTTTTTCAGGTGAGTTGAAAATGACATTGAAGTTTGCACCGTATCTAACAACTTCACTTCCACGGGATCCACAGATAAAAGCACACGTCAGGGCGGCGGCGAAGTCGCCTCAGAGACGCAGAAACAGACGCAGGACGCGAACGTGTCGGCGCTGACCGCCACCATCAGCGCACTGCAGCAGGAGAACAAGCAGCTGCAGCGAGAGAGGGACGAGCTGCGGGCCAAGTTGTCGGCCACCAAAGGTGCTGGACGTGCGGCGGTGATGTAACCCATTCATGACTCATGACCATATGTAGTAATGTCGACGAAAAAGCCTTCATCATAGACAACTGGAAAAGTAGGAAAGTTTTCATATTCGGGAAGCTTCTACCAGTGAAAGTTTTGCATGTTGACTTTTGCGTTGTGGTTGGTTTCTGGTTGCAGGGAGAAATAATGAAACTGTCATGTATAGTGGGGGTCAGTCGGGGGCCCTTAACACATTTATGCCCCTGGGCCTTGTAGGAGGTGAACACGGCCAAGTATTTGGCGATATCCTTTAGAGTAATACAAATTTTAAGAACATGCAAATCTTTACCCTGGATTTTCTGATCTCATTAACGGACAGATTGTTGTCCTTTCAGTATTGAATCATGCGATAATAACTTTAAAAGATGTGAATTCATGAGGGTGTAAATTTCTGTCTTATAAGTTTCTCTTTTGTGCGTTTGGGTGTTTCGCCCTTCATCAGCTCCTGAGGTGATCAGGCCGACCGCGGCGGCGCCGGCCCCTATCGTCTGCCCCATGGATTGGCATCTCTTCAACAGCAGCTGTTACTTAATCTCCAGACTCTCAAGGGATTGGCCGGAGAGTCAGTCTTACTGCCAGAGCAAAGGAGCTCACCTGGCCATCATCCACACGGCCGAGGAGCAGGTACGTCGCGGCGCGCTTGCGTCGATTGTAATGCAGCAACGTTACAAGGACCAGGAGCCACGTCCAACTGACAGCTCCCTGAAAGTGGAGCCAGAACATCCTGATCGCCCCCTGGTGTCTGGCTGCAGTACAGGTCATAAGCCCCGCCCCCTCCATGTTAGCATATGGGACATGTAGATTTAAATAAATGTTTCCAAAGATGTTTTCTGTCATGTGAAGTAGTTCTGATCACACTGATATTTGTTCACGTGTTCATGTTTCTGATCACTTTTCACTGCTTTTCATTCGTTTATTCGATGATATAAAAATGGCACTGGGCCGAGTGCGTGCGCGATCACTACTGGCTTCACATGGTGTCGCTGAAGGAACATGTCACAGACGATACAGTATATGAGGCATGTCAACTCATGTTAGTAGGATCAGTCTATCGATGGGATTTGATAACACTAAGAAAAATGTAGGAGAAGGTCACTTCATTTTTTAATTCATTCAAACACAATCAATGACCAGAATCCGGGCTTTTGCAGAAGTATCCAGTCGTATCTTCTTGTTTTGTGAAATCTTTTGGATACATTGAGCTGTCTCTGGAATCACAACAAAGGCACGACACGATCAGAGATGTTCCACAAATATACGCTTAAACATTTCCTTGTGCGTGTGTGTTTCCTCTCAGACATTTCTGTGGGATCTTCTTCCGAGAGGACACTGGAACTCCTACTGGTTTGGGATCACTGACTCGGACACAGAGGATCAGTGGAAATGGGTGGACGGCACTCCGCTGGTCGGAGGGTAAGTTCGCTGTTTTGTTGCGCACTCCTTTGGCAGCCATGTTTGGTCCATTCTTCTCACCCTAAGACTGATTAGACCAGTTGAGGATTTTCAACAGTCTCTACCACGGAAAGCTCTGCGGTTGCTTCGGCCAATTTGCCTATTGAAGTTTTCCTTAGGAACGATGCATTTGGCTGAATCTCAGGTACCTCTGCAGTCCAGATCCACTCCGCGGCCTCCGGATTGTCTGTAATACTGCACACACACATTTAGACACACACATTGACTTACCAATGGACTTTGAACATTTACCTTTCACACACAGACTTCGCTGCAGGCTTTCGCTTGTGAAATGGGGAAGAAAAATTGTCAATTTTACTTGCAATCTTCAACCCAGCACTTCCTGTTTTCGCTGGAAAGTCGTCCCTCGGCTGCAGGAGAATTCTGGAGGTCAGGAACGAAAAGAGGAAGTAACGTTTCTGGGCTCAAAAAGGTCCCTGCATGGATTCTCCAGAAAACAACGTCAAAAATACCATGGGATTCTTGGTGATTAGTGCCATTTAGCAAACGTTAGTGTGCTAACGCACCAAACTGAGACAGTGAACATGGTCAACGTAATATCAACAACATGCTAGCGTTGTCAGTTTGAGCATGCTTACATACCGATGTTAGCATTTAGCTCTAAGCGTCGCGGTGCAGTACACATAGCCGCCGCACTAATAATAATAATAATAATATATTGGATTTATAAAGCGCTTTTCATGTACCCAAAGCGCTGACACTACGATCCGTCTGCCACTTGAAATGTCAATTCACTTTAAACTAGTCAACAGCTAATTGTCATCAGTTTTGATGATAGATTAATTGTCTAAATGGACATTTGAACAAGTTTTTGCTGTTGCTACATAGCAAACATTAGCATTAACACTTCTACCGAAGTTAGCGTGCTAACCATGCTAGCCCTGGCACGTTCCGTCTCGTCGTACTACTTTATGACAACGAGTCAATGTATCGTCTGGTCTGAGTGGACGAAGAGTTAATTAACCATCAGAGAAGCTGTGGTTTATTCGCGGACACGCAGCCAGTGAGGAGTTAACGGTTGGAAGTTCCAGATGTGAGATAACAGCTGGCGCGAGGCCAGCAAACGGCAGCTCTCATCCAACTGCTGCCGGGCGCTGCACCGCAGGTGACCCTGACCTCTGACCTCTGGCGAAAAACAAACGCGCTAAGAGAGAGAACAGCAGGAAGATCAATTCGGCTTTGACTTGTGTAAAAAACATCCGCCGTATTCCCCTGTCTAGTTTGATTGGCTGCATATTTTAAACTTTTGCCTTCAAGTCATTTTTAATTAGTCTATCAAAAATGTGACATTTGCCTCAGGGGGGCTTGTACAGCGATTCAACACTGTACAACAAAATACATGTATGTGGAATGTGAAATATGGAGAAAACTCCCTGGTTCCTCCTGTCCACCGTGGCACCGGGGAAAAGAGGACGGACCACACAACGCACAGCAGCCGGAACACAACAGGCCACATGTTTTTTCTCCAGTGTGCCAACTTGACGTGTTTTCTAATAATCATCGGATTTTGTCTTCCTCATTTAAAAATATTTCTTGATGACTAACCTTTGGTCATTCCTCTTTTGCCCCCCGTCCTTCCTCTTCTCCTGCTGAGATGTTTTTTAATTTTTTGCCTCATGCGGTTCTGACTTGGCTCTGGTCCGATTTTTCCGGGTGACTTGTAATATTCAACCTTGATCCATTTTCATGCAACTGTACATTTTTTGGAATCTCCAAACTGCTGCTGCTATTGTTGAAAAGCACTGGCACTGTCTGATTAGATTACAGTTCTCGTTTAATCCGTGCTAACGTGGTCCCCCACTATTCTCTGTAGCATAAACGTTCAAGCGCTTCCCACCCGGTCCTACACATCTTTGCTTTACGCAGTAAAAGCCTCATGATGACTTTAGTAATTGTCCACTTTGAAGAGAATTGGTCTGAAGTGTTGAACTGTTGACCCGAGTGGATTCGCTCTCTCTCTCTCCCTCTTTAGTTTCTGGGAGGTGGGCGAGCCCAACAACCACATCAACGAGGACTGCGGCTACATGATCAAAACGACCGTGTTGTCGCGAGTGGCGATAAGGAGCTGGTACGACGCCCCGTGCACAATGGCCTTGCCGTACATTTGCGAGAAAGAGATGGGCGGCGGTGCCAACGCGGCCGCACCCCACTGAGTCTTCTTTTTCTTACGGCCCAATTTTTTTTTTTGCATTATGATTTCACCTCGACTTTAAATTGAAAAGAACAAAAATAACTCTTCCACGGAGAAAAGCCTTTTGATGAGAAAATTGCTCTCCAGCTCTGTCAACGTAACATAGGATATAACCGATGCTACGGCGGCATCGACGCGTACACGTTATTCTTCAACAAATAGTCAAACAGACATCGGAGCTGTGGTTGCGGCCGTGTTGCAGGACCACAACACGATGAGATAGATATCGAAGATATTTCTGATCCAACGTCGCGAGGATCTCAGCGCTGACTGGCAGTAAAAATGTTTCAACTTTTTTTTTAAGTCTCGTGTCTTAGCATTGACCTTTCATGTGAATCTACTCACAACACACTTAAGAATCGCTCGTAGCTCCGCCCTCGCAGGACTCTGATTGGTCCGAGCCACCTCTGTGTTCCTTCGTGACTGATTCACGCAAAACTGAAATCTTAACTAGCTCAGATATTACTGATGTTTTAATGGTGCAACTTGATTTCACAAATTCCTCTTTTGAAACTTGTCACTACGAACTGAGGAAGAAATTAGCCGTTGGTTTACGAATAATTGTTATCCTCATGGGTTTGTGTGTTAATGATGAATTATTGCTTTGCATTCTCAATGTACTACCATTCTCACGAAGAGCGACCAATCTGAAAATCCAATCCAATTATATTTTACTTATAGAAAAAATATACCTTATCGGGACGTCAGTGGCTCCATCTGGTGGTCACTTGGTTTAACAGCTACTTACAATCGTTCATGTACATTATTAACATCCAAGTGGGTTTATAGAAACAAAAGAAATGATGTCTCATTTGTACACGCTTGTGTTTTAGAAATCATAGATCAGGGATTCAAGATAACGATTCATGTTTTCATTTATCATTTACATGTGAAATGGGATTTTTTTTCCCAATGAGTATTTTCATATTAACTGTACATTTGCGGGAGTTTGATCTGAAGAGTCGAAAGTTTGAATTTGATGCACTTTCTTGCTCAGTTGATTGAGTCTCAATTAATCAAATCATGTGAAATTGAAAAAAACAAGTCCTGTGGATCTTGTAAATAAATAATAAACAAAAACATTTTTGTATCCTTATCTCTCAGTGCACCTGGCCCCGATATATATATATATATATATATATATATATATATATATATATATTGGGGCCTAGATTTAAAAAAAAAAAGTAAAAATATATACATATGCATATATAGTGTCGATACACAATATATGTTTGTGCAAACCTGTATCAGGCCTCGATCACAGGACGGACGGAGGTTTCACAGTTTGATTTGATTTTTGATTTGAATTTGTTTCTTTGAGTTTCCAGGAGACGCCAACAACTGAAAACTACTGATCCTCATGAAACACGATGAGAGGATCTGTTGTCTGTAACGTCTCCTCTCCGCACTGCAGTTGCTGCTGTTGTGGTTGTTGTTGTTGTTGTAGTCGTGGTTGTTTGCCAGCAGGTGGCACCGCTGACACAAGTTAACATGATGAGAGAAGCGTTTCCTCCTGATAAAGATATTTTAAAATAAGAGCGACATGTACATTCATTAATCATTGAATTTTTAAAGAGAATACCTGAGTTCCAGTTAACTCTTTTCCATGTGCAACACAAGAATTACCATAATAATAATAAAAGTATTCATAATATGTGAGATCCTTTTATTTTTACTATTCAATCTCATACAAAACATGAAAAAATGAATTTGTGTTCGACAAACTATGAAAAAAAAGAAAGTAGGTTTTGCTTATAATAGAACAAAGTAAATAGGAGCAGCACAAAATCAAACTTTGACTTTTGTATTAAAAAAAATGTATTAATTCAATTCAATCTAGAATGAATCTAGAATCTGAATGTTTTCTGTAACTTCTGTCTTGACACTTTTTGGGTAATATCTTCGTGGTTGAATGCACTTATTGTAAAACGTTCTGCTAAACCAATGTGATGTGATGTGATGACCTGTTGTATGTTTCTCACTAGGTTTTGTCAGTCTCATTAGGATTTAAATACTTAAATATTTGTTAAGTATCAATATGAATCACAGGAGAGTGAAATCCCTGCTCTGACATGTCGTGTGCTCTTCTCTGAGCTGGAGAGATCGTCTGACATGTCACATCGCTCACTTCCTGCTTCGTTAGAGCGGGGGGGGGGGGGTCCAGCCCAGGTCCACGGTTTATTCTCCTGCTCCCCTGCTGAGCTCGTTACCACAGGGAGTTATCAGGAAGTCGGCCAGCCCTCTTTCTGTCACACTTCGTTAGCCCGGATTACAGGGCCGAGACTTACCAGGGGGTCGCAGCAGCTCGTCAGCCGCTCTCTCTCCGTGTGACGCCGTCCTCGTCCACCAGTCCAACTGCTGACGGAGGTTTTCAGTGTCAGGAACCAGAGGAGGCACCAAACTCCGGGCCCGACACACAATCAGTCCGTGTGGGGGCCCGCCCCCCTGGCAGCTATGATGCTGATTCAAGTAGAGATGAGATACGATAAGATATATTCCTCTATTCGTCCCACAATGGGGACATTTGTTTGTTACAGCAGCACAGTGGACAGAATATAGGAGAAATAGCAGAAGAGAATATGTATGTACAAAATATAACAAAATGTAAAAATATAAATAATACGTACAGAGCCGTAGCAAAAGTTGCACATGGGGAATAAATATGAATATTGCACAGGTGGTTATTGCAAATATGATACTGTGTGTGTGTGTGTGTGTTCTAATAGTAATAGCTCACTCCTTCTGTATTCAGGTAGTAAAAGTCACAGTGAGCGAGCTGGCAATAGCAACTGTGGCGATCTCAGCTAGGTAGCTGTCGTAGTCGGAGTTTACTAATAGCTAGTGACTTTTCTTTTGAAAGAAATTAATTATCAGTTGTTTTCCCGTTGTTTATTTTTCCTTCTCTTTCTTTTTTCTCTTTTCTCTTCCCCATTTCAGTCTCTCAACGAATGTATTCAGCCATTTTCATTTATTTTATGACACTATTTACTTAGAAAACACAAAAATAAAACAGGGGCCACCGCAACAATTAGGGTTTTTAATAAAAAAAAAAAAATCATTTTTATTTTTCCACAGATTTTTTCCTCTACAGGAGGAAGAGGGGGAGGATGAGGAGGAGGAGGAGGGGGAGGGGGAGGAAGAGGGGGAGGAGGAGGAGGAGGGGGAGGGGGAGGAAGAGGGGGAGGAGGAGGAGGAAGAGGAGGAGGAAGAGGAGGTGGAGGAGGAAGAGGAAGAGGGGGAGGATGAGGAGGAGGAGGAAGAGGGGGAGGATGAGGAGGAGGGGGAGGGGGAGGAAGAGGGGGAGGAGGAAGAGGGGGAGGAGGAGGAGGAAGAGGAGGAGGAAGAGGAGGTGGAGGAAGAAGAGGAAGAGGGGGAGGAGGAGGGGGAGGGGGAGGAAGAGGGGGAGGATGAGGAGGAGGGGGAGGAGGAGGAAGAGGGGGAGGAGGAGGAGGAGGAAAAGGAGGAGGATGAAGTAGAGGAGGAGGATGAGGAGGGGGAGGAGGAGGAGGGGGCGGACCAAACCAGATGCTCGTCATCTTAGACCAATGGCTGCCCTCCAGACAAACTCCTGTCTGTGATTTCATACGTCTGTTCTGCAAAGGATTTGTTTTTGTTCTTTAAATTCAGTCTTCACAAAGTTCTTTTAACGCTCAGCTGCCACGTTCCCTCAAAATAAAAATAAAAACCAGGGTTCCCTTTGCGTATTGGGGACTGAGAACTTCGCCGCCGTGCGTCTGCCTCTTGATCCGTCCTCCCTCCGTCCCGGCCCTTTGGCTCGGGCGTGTTTCAGGTGTGACGCACGTTCGGCCGACTCGCTCTAATTCCCTAACGAGATTGGCTGTTTCCCCGGACATCCCATTAGACCCTGATTACCTGGGCTCAGCTCATTAGCTCCGACAGACAAGTCACCCCGTCAACCTCCAACCAGACAAAGACAACCAGCGTGTGCTGCGACGCAAAGACTCAAAACCAGAGATGAATAACAATAATAATAATGGCTCATATTTGTGGGGAAAAAAAGATGTTGTGATAACTTGAAATACTTCAGGAATCACTTAACGCTTTATTATGATTCAGTTAATATTGCACCTGAAACTCATTAGAAACATATTTGATGACGCTCCCTCCCTCCCTCCCTTTCTCCCTCCCTCCCTCCCTCCCTTTCTCCCTCCCTCCCTTCCTTCCTTCCTTCCTCCCTCCCTCCCTCCCTCCCTCCCTCCCTCCCTCCCTTCCTTCCTTCCTTCCTTCCTTCCTCCCTCCCTTCCTTCCTTCCTTACTTCATCCCTCCCTCCCTCCCTCCCTCCCTCCCTTCCTTCCTTCCTTCCTTCCTTCCTCCCTCCCTTCCTTCCTTCCTTCCTTCCTTCCTCCCTCCCTCCCTCCCTCCCTTCCTTCCTTCCTTCCTTCCTTCCTCCCTCCCTTCCTTCCTTCCTTACTTCATCCCTCCCTCCCTCCCTCCCTCACTCCCTCCCTTCCTTCCTTCCTTCCTTCCTCCCTCCCTCCCTCCCTTCCTCCCTCCCTCCCTTCCTTCCTTCCTTCCTTCCTACCTCCCTTCCTTCCTTCCTTCCTCCCTCCCTCCCTCCCTTCCTCCCTCCCTCCCTTCCTCCCTCCCTTCCTTCTTCCCTCCCTTCCTTCCTTCCTTCCTCCCTTCCTTCCTTCCTTCCTTCCTTCCTTCCTTCCTTCCTCCCTCCCTTCCTCCCTCACTCCCTCCCTTCCTCCCTCCCTCCCTTCCTTCCTTCCTTACTTCCTCCCTCCCTCCCTCCCTTCCTTCCTTCCTTACTTCCTCCCTCCCTCCCCCCCTCCCTCCCTCCCTCCCTCCCTTCCTCCCTCCCTCCCTTCCTTCCTTCCTACCTCCCTTCCTTCCTTCCTTCCTCCCTCCCTCCCTTCCTCCCTCCCTCCCTTCCTTCCTCCCTTCCTCCCTCCCTTCCTTCCTTCCTCCCTCCCTCCCTTCCTCCCTCCCTCCCTTCCTTCCTTCCTTCCTTCCTTCCTTCCTTCCTCCCTCCCTCCCTCCCTCCCTTCCTCCCTCCCTCCCTTCCTCCCTCCCTCCCTTCCTTCCTTCCTTCCTTCCTACCTCCCTTCCTTCCTTCCTTCCTTCCTTCCTTCCTCCCTCACTCCCTCCCTTCCTTCCTTCCTCCCTCCCTCCCTTCCTTCCTCCCTCCCTTCCTCCCTCCCTCCCTTCCTTCCTTCCTTCCTTCCTCCGTACCTCCCTTCCTTCCTCCCTCCCTCCCTCCCTCCCTCCCTCCCTTCCTCCCTCCCTCCCTTCCTCCCTCCCTCCCTTCCTTCCTTCCTCCCTCCCTTCCTTCCTTCCTTCCTTCCTCCCTCCCTTCCTTCCTTCCTTACTTCCTCCCTCCCTCCCTCCCTCCCTTCCTTCCTACCTCCCTTCCTTCCTACCTCCCTCCCCCCCTCCTTCCTTCTTTCAGCGCCTCGTTTCTCTGCAGACCTCCACCATCTCTTTTCCACTCCTCTCCATCTTCTCACATTTCACCTTCACCTCTTCCCTTTCTCCTCATTTCTCCACCTGCTCTTGTCTTTTGACCTCATAACCTGATTTTCTCCCTCCAATCGGTTTACCTGCCTCCTCTCCCCGTCTCTCCTCCTCCCCTCTCTCTCTCTCTCTCTCTCTCTCTCCCCTTGCCTCTCTATTTCCATCTTTGAGCTTTATCCCTTCATCCCTTATCTCCTTCATCCCCTCCAATCCTCATCTGCTCTTCACCGTGTGGAGGAAGGGAGACAGAAAGAGAGAGTTTTCCCAGGAGCGAGCTGCGAGCAGTGTGCCGGGGGAGAGCGAGCAGGTCGTGCACCCTGGGGTTGTGGAATCTAAGAGAGCTCCGAGAAGGGAACGCCGAGTCGGACGTGTCTGGGGACAGGTGCAGCAGGAAAAGCCCGAAGCACGTTGTGAGTGTGGAAAAAGGTGAGTTTTCCTCTTTTCGTGCCTCAGTAGCTGGACTCTCCTCTGATGCTCGGAAGCATCTTTTTGTTTTAAGTTTAAAGAAAGAATGTGAATTTTGTTTTTGATTTTAAAAAAACAGCAGGAGGATTTTTTTTTAGAACTTCAGGGAGTTTATGAGAAACTAAATTGAGGGAGAATCTTCTGCACATTGCAAACCATGACGCGGTTTGGATGGAACTGGTGCCGAGGTTTCGGACTTCGTTCTTTTTCCTCTACAAGTGTCTTCGGAGGCAGTTTGAGGTTTTTTCTTGCATCAGTTCCGTCCAATGTCATGATTCCTTAACCCCCCTGAAGGTTGATCTTTGGATTGTAGGCGGGGGGAGTGGGGGGGGGGGGCTGCCAAAGAGGATTGGTGTCTCAGGTGCAGCAGCAGCTGATCTGTCACACAAGGACAAACCTCATGAAAGTTTTTCTATTTTTCAGGCAAGTTTCAGATCTGGGAAAATCATTTGAGTTGAGGCTGGTTTACAGTAGAAACATTTGTGGAGCCATAGAGGCGTCCTCACCATCCTCACCATCCTCATCCTCTTCATTGTCCTCATTGTCCTCACCATCCTCACCATCCTCATCGTCCTCATTTTCCTCATCATCCTCATTGTCCTCATCGTCCTCATCATCCTAATCATCCTCACCATCCTCACCGTCCTCATCGTCCTCATCATCCTCATCATCCTCACCATCCTCATCGTCCTCATCGTCTTCATTGTCCTCATCGTCCTCATCATCCTCACCATCCTCATCCTCCTCATTGTCCTCATCATCCTCATCGTCCTCATCATCCTAATCATCCTCACCATCCTCACCGTCCTCATCGTCCTCATCATCCTCACCATCCTCATCGTCTTCATCGTCTTCATTGTCCTCATCGTCCTCATCATCCTCACCATCCTCATCCTCCTCATTGTCCTCATCATCCTCATCGTCTTCATCATCCTCACCATCCTCACCATCCTCATCATCCTCATCCTCCTCATTGTCCTCATCGTCCTCACCATCCTCATCATCCTCACCATCCTCATCATCCTCATCCTCCTCATTGTCCTCATCGTCCTCACCATCCTCATCATCCTCACCGTCCCAATCGTCCTCACCATCCTCATCGTCCTCTTCATCCTCATCATCTTCATCATCCTCTTCGTCCTCACCGTCCTCACCGTCCTCACCGTCCTCACCATCCTCATCATCCTCATCGTCTTCATCGTCCTCATCGTCCTCATCATCCTCATCATCAGTTTCCAGGACAGGACGGTAGAGGTGGAGCTGCCTGATGTTTGACCACGCCTCCCTCCGTCCCTCCCTCCCTCCTCCTCGCTCTGATCCTGAGGTAAAGAGCAGTCAGTAATCGGATGACAGGAGATTTGACCAGTAAAGCTTCCCTGTAACATCTCCTGCCGGGATTTAAAGCAACTGTAGCAACCCGCCTTCAAACCACGTGACCGCCTCCTCTTCCTCCTCCTCCTCCTCCTCCTGCTCCTCCTCCTCCTCCACCCTCCACCCTCCTCCACCCTGCTTCCTGTCCCCAGGTTCCTGCGCTGCACGTGGGCCACGTCTTACACCTTCACCTCTGTGACCTCAGCATCATTATGGAGTTTAAACCCTCGATCATTCTTCCTCCTGTTAATCGGTGAAAAAAGAAATTGCTCGTCACAATTAACCAACTCCATTTTTCAATTGATTCATTTCATGTACAGGAAACAGGAAATGTTTTATGAAATTGCAGAGGGTTACATTCTCGCCGACTGCAGTGTCACGTCACATATTTGCTGTTGGAAATAAAAGGAGAACGAGTTTAAACGGCGACTGGTGGGAGCTGCTCGTTCGTTGCCTTATGATCGCTTATGATCTCTCAAAAAGTGACATTGTGTCATCCGAACCCAGTGCCTTGAAATGAAACTCAATGAACTGTCCCGTGTAGCATTAAGTAGCATTGAGACAATGCCTCTGCAGAATTCCTCACGCAGGCAACTGGAGTTAAATCAGTCCGATGCCAGTATCCTATTACTGAGCATTAGGGCTCGTACGGCCGACCCAGAGCGGGCAGGGCCACCGGGAAATGAACATGTACGTGGCGATGAAGAGGAAAGACGATTGAAGAGATCACAGACGCAGCTCCTTGACCCCGGAACATTGTGGATGACATGTTGTACAGAGTTTGTACAAACGGACTAAGTAGACGTCAAAATGGCCGACACCGAAGACGACACGGACACGTAAAGAAGTGAAACTGTCTGAAGTGTCGCGATCGAGACTCTCAGTGAGAAGCGAGGAGTCACTTCCTTCCCAACTTTTGCACCTGTGTCCTTTTCCTTCGTTCGGATACGTTTTTTTCCTGTTCCTGTCTGCCCTTCGCTCCTTCCTCTCAGCCTTCCCCTCGGATGAGAGCTAACGGTATTACAACGTGCAGGGATTACACCTGCCAGGTACTGTTCTGTGTCTAATCTTTGCTCTGGACACGATGGTGTAACACCGAGTGATCCAGATGGAGGCGTCGGGGTCAGTGAGTGGTGTACCGACCGGTCAGCTGGTGAACAGTGAGGTCACTTCCTGTTCACGCTCACACATCAGGACTCTGGGTAAAGCTGTGACTCTGTGATGAACACAAACTAACCAATTTTGTTCTTCCCTCTGTGTCTTTTCAGAGTCGCACGTTCGGTTTGTCTTCTCCGTCAGTAACATCCCCGAGCAACCGTCGCCATGGCAGCTGAGAAGGCTGAAGTGGATGCACTGAAAAAGGAGTGCGATGGCCTCCGCAAGCAGATCGAGGTGAGCGCCTCCTGCAGGCGGAACATGTGTATGTAGACGCAGGCTATGAAAATATGTGCGAGGCATCATGAGACAAGAGACCAGCTGTGTTTTTTCACCGTATCCTGGAGGGTTTATTATTCATAATGATGAAAATAATAGCAATAACTGTATTTATGTAGCACCTTTCAATAACAGCTGTTAGAGCCTCACCATGAAGGACATATGAAAACGACAGGAAAACCAAACATCAGAGACAACAAGCAGAAATAATACAATATCATTTAAAAATTAAATCATAGATACGACGAGTGATTCATCTCATACAACAGTTGTGGTGTGATGAAGAAAAAGAAGAAATCAATTATGTAAACATGAGTTTTGAGAGATTATAAACAAAGGAAAAGAAAACCTTTCATTTTATTTCCTTTAAAAAATAAAAAAAACAATGGAAGGAAGGAAGTTTCAATCCTTCGATTTAACTTGACAAATTTAACATCATCGAAACTTTACATACCTGGAAAAAAAATATTAAAGAACTGATGAGAAACTGAAAATCCTCAGTTTCTCCAAAATAAGCAAAAATAAACATGATAAATATGTTTTTTTATGGACTATTTTCATCAACTGCTGCTGCTTCAAAGTCAAGTCCTTTTTACAGAACTAGTATTGACATATCACTTATATAATGACAGGAAGCGAGGAGACGCTATGCATCTCAAACATCACCAAAGAAACGTTAACAAAAAAGATGAAATGATAAAATACTTTTACAAAGATGAAGATGCTCGGAAACAGACTCAGCAAAGCCGTTGAGTCTGTTTCCATTCGGAACAGAAAAGACTGAGTGCGGTGTCCCCCCCTCCCCACCAGGCGGCCCGTAAGGGCGTGAACGACGGCAGCATGTCCGGAGCAGCAGGGGGCGTGGCCGCGGTGGGCCGAGTCCAGCTGAAGCTCAGGAAGACGCTCAAGGGTCACCTGGCCAAAATCTATGCCATGCACTGGTCAGCTGACTCCAGGTGAGGAGCGTTTCTGTTTGAGCATATTTCATCTTCCTCCCACCAAACGTACTCAGATCACGAGGCCTGACGCGCCGCCAGAGCTGCAGACCGACGTCGTCCCAGAGTTTTTTTAATCCTGAGTCAGCGTCAGCAGCTGTCACTCACGACGTCTCAGCCCCGTTTTTGTTATATCATCAAATAACTAATGAGAAGCAAAGTGATCCGAAACACGAACACGTGAACAGAACGACCTCAAATGACGGGAACATCTACATGTCCCATCTGCTAACATGGAGGGGGTCGGGGCTTATGACCTGTACTGCAGCCCGACACCAGGGGGCGATCAGGAGGATTTGGCTTCACTTTTGAGGAGCCGTCACGTCGTCCATCTTCACTGACAGTTAATTGTTAAATGCCAACATGACATGAAATTGAAAACGTGTTTCTCAAAGATCTACTTGTTCAGCTCTCTGCTGTTGGACGTGTCAGAGAACACATGGTTTATTACAGCGAATAACAAGTGAAACATATCAGATCTCACCGGCGACAATGTTGATGCTTTTTCCCACATTTTTGAATATTGCCGTGACCCTGGTCTGTCCCGCAGGTCAATGGTCAGTGCGTCACAGGACGGGAAGCTCCTCGTCTGGGACACGTTCACAGGCAACAAGGTGAGTCTCGCCTGTGTTCTGTCACGCTGCTGATGCACGAGGTAGAAAAACCAAAACCCAGAACCCGTCTGAACCTGCACCTGTGCTCCTCAGCTGGTCGCCGTGCCACTAAAGTCCGCCTGGGTGATGAGCGTCGCCTTCGCCCCGTCCGGGAACCTGGTGGCGAGCGGTGGCCTGGACAACATGTGCACGGTCTACAACATCAAGGCCGCCAGCCCCAAGACCCTGAGGGAGCTGGACGCGCACACAGGTGAGGACGGCGATGGTGATGGTGATGATGGTGATGATGATGATGATGACGCAGACGAAGGACGGACGGATGTACAGTACACGCTGTCCTCTCTTCCTCGCAGGTTACCTGTCCTGCTGCCGCTTCCTCAGCGACACGGAGATCATGACGGCCTCTGGTGACACCACCTGGTGAGTCCGTCCGTCGCACGTCCACGAACAACGTTATCGCTTAAACATCTGAGACATAAAAACATGTTTTAATCCAGTCTACACACACACATATATACAGTAGATACTGTAATTACACTGTGATGTAATTTGCGAGAAATCTACTTTTTCTGTTTTTTAAAAATGACCTTAAACTATGAATTTCAAACATAAATACTATTTTTGATTTTGTATTCCCAAGGATCTATTTAAGAAAAGATAAGACAAAATAAGTTAAGATATGAAAACATAAAACAAGATAAGACAGGAAAATATATAACGAGTTAAGATAAAATAAGATAAGATATGAATATATAAAACAAAATAACATAAACTAAGATCCGATAAGATTAGATATTAATATATATATAAAACGAGATTACATAAAATGAGATTAAAAAAAATAAGATAAGAGTAGTTCCACAATAGGGAAAGGTAGAAAAGCAGTCACAAATAGGTAAGCATGCAATATAAATATAAGTAAATATAAAAATAATATATATATAATAATAATATACAATGTAAACACCATATATATACACCAACGTCACTCTTCAACGAGCACAGTCGTCTGATGGGAAGTCGACTCGGATTCAATTCAATATCAATTTTATTTGTATGTACAGCACCAACTTACAACACGCACAAGTTTGAGGAATTACAACGCAGAGAAGCACAACAGATCCCACGAGGATTCTGCGGAGTAGTGTGCGATTCAAACATTCATCTATAAACATGTCAAATATGTCAAGATATGTATCTTTAATTCTGACCTGTCTGGGTTGCTATGGGGTCTGATGATGGTTGAAGGTCTTTTCGCTTTTCTGGAAATGTTGCACCTGATGCACAAACTGGACCCAATGGAAAATGGAAATTCCCAAATCCGAGTCCAGATGTGTAAAAGCACGCCTCCCCCTCCCTCCCTCCCTCCCTCCCCCTCAGCTGCCTGTGGGACCTGGAGACCGGCAAGCAGAAGATCATCTTCACCAACCACATCGGCGACTGCATGTCGCTGGCTCTCTCCCCCGACCAGAACACCTTCGTCTCTGGAGCCTGCGACTCTCTGGCCAAGCTGTGGGACCTGAGGGAAGGCGCCTGCAAGCAGACCTTCAGCGGACACACCAGCGACATCAACGCCATCAATGTGAGGATCCGCACGCAAAATATATCAATTACAAAATAGAAAAAACTCAAATATTTTCCGGGACATAAATCTCCAGGCGACACAAATCTTGTACGTATGTTATTTGGGTTCGTGAAGAAGGGACAGAAAGAAGCACAAGCTTGTCTGGTCCCGCCCCCTTCGATCTTTACAGCTTCAAATGACATATTATTTAAAAATAATAATAAAGTCTCTCTCAAAAATTAAATGTACATATATATTTGCAAATTTTGTTTCTTCATCGAGGTCGTTCCAAAGACAAACTCTGCAGGGTGTTTTATTGGTGATCTTTCCACCCGACATCGTCTTACCGACAAGGCAACACAATCAATTAACACAGATATCAGTCCACTGAATTTGCTTGATTTTAATTCGTCAAGATTCATGAATTAATCCCTGGAAAAATCTGGAAAAAAAAAAGAGGACTAAACTCGCAATATTAGAGAATTTGTGGCCTCTAGTGGTCGCTAGTGGCCCCACTAGAGGTCAGCGGTGGACCTGGTGAGTCCGTGGTGTATTTTCCTTATATTCTGTAAAGTAACCGCGCTGATTCTCTGCCATAACCCTAAACCATGACCTGTCCCATACAAGCTCAGTAACAATGCGTTTAAAGCCCACAATGCTCCGAGGCGGAAAAAGTATTTTTTGGCGTACAGTACCACCTGTCACCAGTAGAGGCGCTAGTTGAGGAAACGGTCGACGTCGGTCGTTTTTTTCAACATACGACATTGTTGTAAAATGGACGTGGTCACCGGGTCAAGAAGTGTGTGAAGCCTGTGTTCTGTGTACTGACCAGCAGAGGGCGACTCTATTCGAACGTGACTCGACTCCTCACTTGATTCACAACGTCAGTAAAACATTTTCCTGAGGAGTTCATGGTTCAATCTCTAGTTGTCCATTTTGTACATTATCGTTCATTTACAGTCACGTAGACCATAAAGCACCAGGTGTGTTGGGGGCGGGGCTACAGCGTGATTGACAGCTGGTACCGTCCAATAAGTGCACGGTTGCAGGTGTAGGTGGCCGAACTCTCAGTCAGGCCACGCCCCCCGCTGCTCCTCCAAACATGGTCACCTCTGGCTTTAGGATGGCGGCGGCCAACGGGTGACACCGGTTTACCACTCGGTCACAACCAATCACGTTCTCCCCTCCTCCTCAGTACTTCCCCAATGCGAACGCCATCATCACGGGCTCCGACGACTGCTCCTGCAAGATGTACGACCTGCGCTCCGACCAGGAAGTCATCAGCTACCAGGACAGCAGCCTGAACGCCGGCGTCACGTCCGTGGCCCTGTCCAACTCCGGGCGCCTCATCTTCGCCGGCTACGACGACTTCAACTGCCACATCTGGGATTCCCTGAAGGGAGAGAAAGTTGGTGAGCGGTCGACGCCCGTGTTCACCTCATACGAACGTAAAACAGACGACAGACATTCGTTTAGAAAGAAATGAAAAGTTTGGAGGAGGGACAATTTCACACGTGAATTTATTTTATTGATTTGCAGATTAACGAATGTTTCTTCCCTTCTCCCCTTTTTCTTTCACCTCCTTGTCTTTCCTTTCCTCTACTTTTGTTTCCTCTCTCGTTCCTTCTTTCCCTCCTCTTTACTCTTCTTTTTTCCCTGTTCACATTCCCTCCTTTCCCTCCTTTCCTTCCTTTCCTTCCCTCTCCTCTTCACTCTTCTATTTTGTGTTCCTTTGTTTCCTTTCCCTTTCTTTCATCCATTCTTTCATTTTCTTCCTCTCATGTCTTTCCTTTCCTGCTCCTCTCCTTTCCACTTCCACTCGACCCTTTTGCCTTTTCACACTCTCTCCTTTCCTTTCCATTCTTTTCTTCCCTAACCTTTCTTTTTTTCCCATCCTTCATTGTATTTAATTTCATTCCCATCCTTTCCTTTCCTTTCTTGCTTGTTCTTTTTCCATTGCACTTCCATTGCTTCCTTTCCCACCCCCCTTTCTGCCCTCTCCTCTTCTTCCTCTTCTTCCAATCCTCTCCTCCTCTTCCTCCTCCAGGCGTACTGTCCGGCCACGACAACAGGGTGAGCTGCACCGGCGTCCCTGAGGACGGAATGGGCGTCTGCACAGGATCCTGGGACAGTTTCCTCAAACTCTGGAACTGAGGACAAACGCCAGGAGGAGGAGGAGGAGGAAGAGCAGGAGGAAGAGGAGGAAGAGCAGGAGGAAGAGCAGGAGGAGGAGGAGGAGGAAGAGGAGGAGGAAGAGCAGGAGGAGGAGGAGGAGGAGGAGGAAGAGGAGGAGGAAGAGCAGGAGGAGGAGGAGGAGGAAGAGGAGGAGGAGGATGAGGAGGAAAGGTGGGGAGGAGAAGTGTTGGTGAGGTTGGGGGAGGTGTGGTTGACGACGGACCTTCCTCTCTCCGTCTCTCGCCCCCTCGACCTCTTCTTCCTCGTTCACGTATGCAAAAATATTCCGAGAGGCTGCGAGTGAGTGTTCCATTGAAAAAAAAAAATGGCATCAGGGTTAAAACGGAGAGCGATGCGTCCGGCTGCGCGTGTAACAGTGAAAGAAAAAAGAAAAAAAATAGCACATTAATTCAAAAATGATTACTGAGCAGAAGATAAGCTCTTGTGGAGAATTGTCACTTAAACACATAGATGTTTGACGATAACAAAGAGAGAGAACGATCACACGAGACTGTAGAGTTACACATTTATTTTTATCGTCTTTGACCTGTAAACGAGCCCGGCACTTATTTAGATGAAAGATTCATATGTACATTTATTTCCATTTCATAGTTTAACACATTAGGAGGAAGAGTCGATGTACAGTGTATTTTGTTTCATTTTATTTCATTTATTTCATTTTATTTTTTTGGGGCTGCACATAATCCAGAGTGTACGTGTTTGGTGAAAGTGTGGCCGCCATCTTTGGGGTCGCCTGCTCACAACCAAGCAGCCTTTGATCCAAGATGGCTGCTGCCGCTGTTTCCCGTCTCGCCGCGACTCTGAGACTCTGTAAAGATCCTGTAAACTGTATTTGTCTCGCCCGGGGTTCGCCTGCATTTTGTAGACACTTTTACACGTGTGCAGTTCCTCTGTAAAAAGACAAAAACGTTTGGAAATCTTTATAAATAAAACATAGAATTCTGCATTAACACCATGTCAGAGTCTGTGTCTGTGTGTGTGTGTGAGCATGTGTGATGCGGGGAAGGGCTTTAAATAATATCTGTTATATCGCGATATTATTATTTATTATATATATATATATATATATATATATATTTTTTTTTTTAAATCTCCTGCTGTCTTTTTGGGGCAATAGTATTACATGAAAAAACATCAGTGTGATAAGGACGACCTCACGTGACAGAAACATTTACCCGTCTGCTAACATGGAGGGGGCGGGGCTTGCTACCTGTACTGCAGCCTGACACCAGGGGGCGATGAGGAGGATTCGGCTTCACTTTCCCGGAGCTGTCTTGTGTTTGTTTTTCATACTCGTTCTGATCTATTGATAATATTTTACTGGTTGATTCCAGTATTTTTTTTTTAAACATTTTTTATAGTTAGAATTCTTATTATCTTAATTCTATTTTTATAATATAGAATTCAAATATTTTCCTACCAAATAGATTGATTCACTCCAGGAACCGGAGCCGTCCTGAAAGTGGGCGTGGTCAACGTTGAGCGCTGAACTCTTTTTGTCCCAGTCGGGATCCCGTAGAATGATGACGCTGGTTTTCCAGCGATCTGATTGGTCAGTAGTCAGACCGATGTCTGCCTTTGAACTCTCATCTCGAACTTGACCTACACCGGCGCAGGTACGGGCCGTTCACCGTTACCATGGTGATTTACCAGCTTCGTAGGACCGAAATCCAGAATCAATCCTGAAGTTAATCCTGAAATTACACCTGAAGTCAATCCTGAAGTTAATCCTGAAATCAATCCTGAAGTTAATCCTGAAGTTAATCCTGAAGTTAATCCTGAAGTTAAACCTGAAGTTAAACCTGAAGTTAATCCTGAAGTTAAACCTGAAGTTACCTCGGTAACCATGAATCCCACTTCGGAGTTCAGACCTCAGGTTGATTTATAGCTTAGCCTATATATTATGAGCCTTCCGCAGACAAATGTGTATCGGTGGTTTTCTGATTTTTATGTTACAGAATAAACAATGTGTATTTATATTTATAAATATATATTTATATTCTACATTTAAAATTTATTTTTTACTTAATTCCAGTTCTTTATAACAATATTTATAGTTAAACTGTAAAATATCAAGCTTCAATTACGTTTCTTTGTCATGATGGTTTTAATAACAACATGTTAGGAATGATTGCCATTTAAAAATATATAAGCAGATATATCTATATCTATCAGCCGGTATTCTAAATCATAAAAGTTAAGGGTAAAGTGTGTGTGTGTGTGTGTGTGTGTGTGTGTGCACATCATCATGGAAACAGCAGGGGGCGGTAATGCGCCTTAATGCTATCCGTCTGTCTATTTATAAACACACAGATAAGTCGAGAAGAGTCCGGTGTTGATATTTCCGACTGCACCTGAAATACTCACCATTAGCCGGGACTCATCCCTGTCCGACCCGCACCGCCTGTCTCCACCCGGGTCCCAGCCTCTCTCCACCCGGGTCCCAGCCTCTCTCCACCCGGGTCCCAGCCTGTCTCCACCCGGGTCCCAGCCTCTCTCCACCCGGGTCCCAGCCTCTCTCCACCCGGGTACCAGACACCTGCAGCACGGGCCATGGCGTCCAGGAGCTTCTTCGTGGGAGGAAACTGGAAGATGAACGGGAACAAGGAGAGTCTGACGGAGCTGATGGGCAGCCTGAACACCGCCAACCTGCAGGAGGAGACCGGTGAGGGGCTCTGCAGAGATACAGACATACATACAGCGACGACACAGTGTGTGTGTGTGTGTGTGTGTGTGACGTTGATATGACGTCACGTGATCGGGATGAGTTAAAGGCCTCTGACGTTTCTCCTTCATCGGTCGGAAGTACCTCCAAGTACTTCATTTACTCAGTTACTTTACTGTTAGTGTCATTTTTCAGGTACTTGAAGTTTACTCGTGTTTTCCCATTTGCCACTTTAAACCTCTGATATTCCACATTTCCATTTTTATTCAATTCTGTGCGTATTTTGTGCGTATTTTTCAAAATAAGAGTCTGTCTGTGTTTCTGTGTCCAACTTTCTTGGAATTTGAATTTTCCTGTTTTACTTTGTCGAGGCCGTTTGATCAGGACACACGAGACTGAAATATGTAAATTAATCTGTCTCACCAGATTTCATCTGGTCCAAAAGGCGATTGAATTTCTACCACTGAATTATTCAGCATTGAAAAAATTATGTATGTGAATATGTTGTCTCTGAATTTAACGTTTGAATCATTTTTTGCATTGAAATCATGTACCAGATTTTTTTGGACTCAAATTCAATGCTTCCAAATTTCAATGACAGATTTTCACTTTTGTTAAAAATTCATAATTCATAAAACTCGTGGTGCAGCTCACTCCACTCCGACTGGGACGAGAACGTCTTAGTTTGTATGTTGTTGATCCAGAAAGTCAGAATCTTTGATTATCTTTTCAACTTCAACCATTTTTGTGATTTGAATTTCATAACTTGAATTTTTCAAAATTTGATTATGAGTTTGTGAACATTGAAAAACAAAAGTAAAAATCCCTTATTGAAATTTTGAACCGATGAATTAGGAGACAAAATAATTACATCCATAACTTCAATGCCGAAAAATTCAGTTGCCGAAAAATTCAATGGTGCTGGTGAGCATTGACGATGTAGCATGGATAAACGTGTAAAATGTAAAAAAAAGTTAAATAAAAAAATATATATATTAAACTTTGATGATACCTGATGACGGAAGCGCTCGAGCGTCACGACTGTTCAAGTTAAAGTGAGAATCGAATTAAAAGGTGCGAGCAGTAATTGAGAAAAGACTAATGTCAACCATTTTGTTTTTGGTCGTCAGAGGTGGTGTGTGCCGTCCCGTCCATCTACCTGGACTTCGCTCGCTCCAGTCTGGATCCCAGGATCGGCGTCGCAGCCCAGAACTGCTACAAAGTGGCGAAGGGGGCGTTCACAGGCGAGATCAGGTGCGTCGCTCGCCCTCCGACCGGAACACACACTGGCAACACATCACTTATATCCAGCTCCATAACCACGGAGCCAAGCCAGGGTTTCCCTGCTCAGCATGGAAAAGTATGAAATTTGATTTGAGTCATTTCCCAGGTCTGGATAAGAGTATGGAAAAATATTTGTGTTTCCAGACGTGAATCCGAAGATGTTAGAATCCCAACGATCCGTCTGGTGAATTGTTTTTCAAACACAGTCAGAATTTTCATATGTGAACAGTTTGATCTAAACATGATTCATTTACTAATATGATGATATTACATAAATGAATACCTTACGGATTAATTGATTTGTTTGAAGAATAATCCTCAAACTCTCTGATAAGGAAATTAATTGATTAGTCGCATGCCTAGACACAATTTGGGCTCGATGTAGATACGATACATCTTTGGGTAAAACCCAAATGTGATTTTTGTTTTGTTTTTGACCACGTGTCTTGAACGCGTCGCCCCGCAGCCCGGCGATGATAAAGGACTGTGGAGCGGAGTGGGTGGTCCTGGGACACTCGGAGCGCCGCCACGTGTTCGGGGAAGGTGACGAGCTGATTGGCCAGAAGGTGAGACTGAAGGAAACTATCTGTAAAGTTCAGAGGTCGTCTCTGAAGGAGAAATCAGTTTTGGAAAATGAAAAAAGAAATTATATATATATATATGTATATATATATATATATATTTTAAGAAATAAAAGCAGTGTATAGAATCCACTAGATGATTACTCACACACACACACACACACACACACACTCCTCAGGTGGCCCATGCTCTGGAGAGCGGTCTGGGTGTGATCGCCTGCATCGGCGAGACGCTGGCGGAGCGCGAGGCCGGCACCACAGAAGAAGTCGTGTTCGCCCAGACGCAGGTCATTGCAGGTAAACAACAACACCATTATTATTATTATTATTATTATTAATAATAATAATATTTCCTTTTTGTTTTTCCTTTCTTATTATAATGTACTTCCTCATATATTCACACCGAAACAGATTTGTCCGCCTGTTATTTGTAAATAAAGTTCTATTCAAATCTATTAATAATTGAATGTGTCAATTTCTCCAATATGAATATTGGCCTGTATAATAGCAAATGTAAAAACTATTTGCTATTTTTTATTTTATTTTCAAAAAACGCAAATATTTTTTCTATAATATTATTTAAAAAATATATTACTATACGATCGTCTCACCTTCTAACTGTACGACGGCCTCGGCTAGTTTTTCCTGCTTTTTACTGTTTGATAAAGTTTAATTATTTATAATGTTTATCACTAGGGGTTTTTCTTTCTCCTGTTGATTTGGTCCTTTTTCACGTCACGTGGAGAATGTGACCTGATCACTTTGGCTTCATGAAAGAGTTAAATATTGATTCAGTTGTCGCGTCGCGTTGCAGAGAATGTGATCGACTGGGGCAAAGTGGTTTTGGCGTATGAGCCTGTTTGGGCCATCGGCACCGGGGAGACGGCGACGCCCGAGCAGGTAACGCCTGTCACTCAAACCACAACTCAAAACTGTTTATTGTCACTCAGATTCAGAGTGAGAAACGCTGAAGTCCCCAACGTGTGTGTGTGTGTGTGTGTGTGTGTGTGTGTCCAGGCCCAGGAGGTCCATGAGAAGTTGAGGGCGTGGCTTAGAGCCAATGTCTCGGATGATGTGGCCGATTCTCTGCGCATCATCTACGGAGGTCAGAGAGTTGAATAAACGGAAACTGTAAAGTACACGGGACAAAAGAAATGACGCCCTTGTATTTCAAAATTTCCTTTAACTATAAAAAAGGAAACAAGCGTCAAGTAGGGAATCTTCCACCTGAGCAGTTTTTTCGTTTCCTGTCCGTCCTCCAGGCTCGGTGACGGCGGCGACCTGCAGAGAGCTGGCGTCTCAGGGCGACGTGGACGGATTCCTGGTGGGCGGAGCTTCTCTGAAACCAGAGTTTGTCGACATCGTCAACGCACGTGCGTAAACGTACGCAGGCGGCGGCTCCGGAAAAAAGACCCCAAAACACTCTGCCCTCGGCGTTTAGGGAAATCTCACGTAGCTTCTTTTGTCTGAAATTTGCTTAATTTACTTAATTTATCACCTTATATAATTTTAAAGCTGCAGTGTGTAATAATTAGAAGAACTTATTCACAGAAATTGAACATATTCATATATATTATATATATATATTATGTGTATATATATACAGAATCTATCTTTCTGCTCAGTTTTGAAGAGTCGTGGGCTTTTATTGTGAAGTTTTCACCGTAGGCACTTTGCTGTTGTGTATGTTTAACACCGACCGACCTAAGAGGTAAACTAATAAATCTAATGAGGAGAATAGTAAAAGTTTCATTCTGTGTTTTCATTGGTTGTTTTATGTCTCAGTCACACGTCCCGACATGACGTCTCCGGCTCCGTCATCACCAACACGTTTTAGTTTTTACACCTGGCGCCGTTGACGCTGACTCAGGAAGACGGAGACCGTTGGACGTCTTACACAAGGAGCCCAATGAGTATAGAGGAGATTTCTGTTTGGGTTACACGCGATCAACCAGTGGTCAGTGCATGGCCTCCCCCATTGAAAATGTAGAAATCCCCAAATCCCTGTATTTCTGCAGAGGAAAGTTTCTACAACAAACCAAAAAAAAGGACAAACACATTCCTGACTGTGATTGAAATTGTAAATTACCGTATTTATTATTTCACATATTTTCACATTGTTTCAATGACAAGCGTTATGTTAAATTTTTTTGGTTCTTTTTCGGGTTTTTTTTTCAACACAGCTAATCTATGGACATTCAGGAAGAACTGAAGGAACAAGGGGCGTTCGGGGTTTTTTCTTCTTCTGGGGCTTTTCGAACATGAACGACAAATAATCAGAATCACATCAGGGCGGGAAGAAATAAGAGTTCGGAAGCCGAGAGTCGGACACGACGAGAAGAAAGAGGAGAGGGGGCGGGGCAGAAAGAGAAAGGGGGCGGGGCGGGAGTGGGCGGAGTCCAGGTGAGTGTGTTGAGTGTTCAGGTGTTTGTGACGTTTCTTTTCCTCTTCGCTCGTCCCTGAAACTGCTGATTTGTGTTCCTGCAAATGCATTGTTAGTTATTGTTGTGGTGTTAAAAGTTTTTTTTAAAATTCTCTTTCATTCACGTGCTTCAGTTTACATTATTCTAGAATATCTACTTGTTCATCTCTTGTGGTTTTTTTTACAACAATAATCTTTATTTTTGCAGGTCTGTCCTCTTTAGAACTACAGTAACAGTGCATGTCTGGCTTATAAATATTATTTTTTATCTTTATAATATTCCCCTGCATGTGCGTGAGCGTGTGTGTGTGCGTACAGCATCGTGTTCCTACATATACGTCCAGTGCATATTTTCCTTTTCTTTTCTTTTTTGCTCGTGTCTTTTTTTCCCGTGAATCTGTTTGATCTCTCTTTGTACATGGCTCGTTCCCTGTTTGTCGTGCTCTGTCAGCGTGTGTGTGTCTGTGAGTGTGTGTGTGTGTGTGAGTCATTCGTTTGTCCGTCTGTCAGTTTTCACAGTGCGCTCGGGTTCCTGAAGTTATGGCCGGCGAAGCGAGCCTGGTCGCCCAACTCCTCCTCGATCCTGCGGAGAGAAAATAAGACGAGAGGAGGAAAAAAAACTGTTCAATTATTCAAAGCTGTTCTGTCCAAAATAGTTTGTCCACAACAGAGAAAGGGTTCTTCATCCTAATCCGTTAGATTCCACCTCACAACGTACGAACAAATCATCTGCGATAAAAATCCAAAGTTCGCGTTTCTCGCGAGGTGACGCCAACGCTCCCTCGTCTCTCTTCCTGATTGGCTCTCATCAGTCATGCTCACTAACACTTCCTGTCAACTAACAGTTCCACCTCGTCGTCCTCCCTGCAACCGCCTGCAGAGGAGACAGTCTACTTCCTGTTAACACAACCAGTAACCAGGTGAGTTGGTCGCGTGACGATGGACACGGAGCTAAAGACGCTCGAGTCTGGACTGAGATCATCTTCTTTTAAATCGAAAACCTCGTAGTGTGGATGTAGCCTGAGTCTAAATACATGACTGTGTGTGTGTGTGTGTGTGTGTGTGTGCGCACACAGTGATTAGCGTTTATCGCTGGTTAATGCTCCTGTAAGTCTCTCCACCCTCCACCTCTCATGTGTCTCCTCAGCAGTCCGATGGGATTACACCGCTGAGATGATCCCTCCTCCTCCTCCTCCTCCTCTTCCCCCCCTCTCCATCCTCCTCCTCCTCCTCTTCCTCCTCTTCCTCCTCCTCTCCTCCTCTTCATCCTCCTCCTCCTCTCCTCCTCTTCATCCTCCTCCTCCTCCTCCTCTTCCCCCCCTCTCCATCCTCCTCCTCCTCTTCATCCTCCTCCTCCTCCTCCCCCTCTTCAACCCTACTGCTCCTCCTCCTCATCCTCCTCCCCCCCTCTTCATCCTCCTCCTCCTCCCTCTCTTCCTCCTCCTCCTCCTCCTCCTCCTCCTCCCTCTCTTCATCCTCCTCCTCCTCCCCCTCTTCCTCCTCCTCCTCCTCCTCTTCATTCTCCTCCTCCTCCCTCTCTTCATCCTCCTCCTCCTCCCCCTCTTCATCCTCCTCCTCCTCCTCCCCCTCTTCAACCCTACTGTTCCTCCTCCTCCTCATCCTCCTCCCCCCCTCTTCATCCTCCTCCTCCTCCCCCTCTTCATCCTCCTCCTCCTCTTCCTCCTCCTCTTCATCCTCCTCCTCCTCCCCCTCTCCATCCTCCTCCTCTTCATCCTCCTCCTCCCTCTCTTCATCTCATCCTCCTCCCCCCTCTTCATCCTCCTCCTCCTCCTCCTCCTCCCCCTCTTCCTCCTCCTCCTCCTCCTCCTCCCCCTCATATCCTCCTCCTCCCCCTCTTCATCCTCCTCCTCCTCCTCCCTCTCTTCCTCCTCCTCCTCCTCATCATCCTCCCCCCCTCTTCATCCTCCTCCTCCCTCTCTTCATCCTCCTCCCTCTCTTCATCCTCCTCCCTCTCTTCCTCCTCCTCCTCCTCCTCCTCCTCCTCCTCATCATCCTCCCCCCCTCTTCATCCTCCTCCTCCCTCTCTTCATCCTCCTCCCTCTCGTCATCCTCCTCCTCCTCCTGCTGACTGGCGTCGGACACATGATGTCACCCGTCAGGTGAATCAGCTCTGTGATGTTAAGACGATGTCTCAACGCTGCTGCCAGATTTACAGCCGATAGAGGAAACGGAGTCGTTATATTTCATGTGGCAGAATATTCACATTGTGACCATGGTTGCACCCTGACGGACTCCACAGGTTGTCTCTACAGAAGTCTGTGAGAAGATGACTCGACTTCTCACTTTGTGATTGACAGCTGGCACCGTGATACAGCTCACTGACCTCATGAGCTGGTTGTACTTGGCCAGTCGCTCAGATCTGCACGGGGCGCCGGTCTTAATCTGCAACGCACAGAGAGAGAATCATCCAACGTAGGTCAAAATCAGGTCGTCAAAGAGGATGTGGATACATTTTTATTGCTCCTCTGTTGGATGTCTGATGGTTAAGACGTGTTAACTTAGTGTTTTTTCTTTGTGATGGTAAGGTTTAGGGTAAAGGGGCCAGGAGCGTCATTATGTCAGCATGAAGCTAGATCGCCACTGCAATGTCATGAAGTCACAATTACACGACTCTGCAGAGGGCTTTTATTCTGAAAACACGGATACAGGAAGTTGGGTTGGGGCGATAGGGAAAGGAGAATTTAACTTGCTGACATGAAATCCTGGTGCACCGGGACGAATCCTGGCGCGCCTGTCGGGCTGCTGGACCGTCAGTGTGTGTGTGTGTGTGTGTGTGTGTGTGTGTGTGTACCTGTCCAGTGCACAGTCCGACCACCAGGTCAGCGATGAAGGTGTCCTCGGTCTCGCCTGAGCGGTGACTGACCATCACACCCCAACCATTCGCCTGAGCCAGTTTACACCTGGGAGACGAAGACAAAGGCCTCGTTCTGACTGACGGGACAAATAAAGTTTTCATCCAGATTGCAAAAAACAACAACAACAACAACACACACATTAAAACCAATAAAGTCTACGTCTGTGGCCTCGCCCAGGTTCAAATATTTGAGTGACGCAATGTCACAAAGGCCAATTAGCGCCAGCGCCCGACAGAGAACTCTGGTAATTCCACATGAACGACTTTTTCAAATTTCCATTGTTTCCTTTTCTTCCAGGTAAAATTGAAGTAATTCTTAATATATATATATATACACCCAGTGGCCACTTGGTCAGGAACACGTGACGTGACACAAAGCTCACGTACGCCTGTATGGCCTCGGTGACGGAGCCGATCTGGTTGACTTTGAGCAGCAGGCAGTTGCAGGCTCGCTCCTCGGCAGCTTTCTCGATCCTCTTGGGGTTGGTCACCGTCAGGTCGTCTCCCACCACCTGGATCCCCACCCGGGCCGTGAGCCGGGACCAGGCCTCCCAGTCGTCCTGGTCAAACGGGTCCTCGATGGACACCACTGGGACCAGGAGAGGAGAGGGAACACGTTTCTTAACAAAGAGAGAACGTCCCGTTGTCTCTGGCTGACGATCAACAAGAAACTGGACCGGAGTCACGAACCTGGGTAGTTGTTGACGAAGCCCTGGTAGATGTCAGCCAGCTCCTCTGCGCTGATGTGTCTCTCCGCGTCCGGCGGGGACTTGAAGTCCAGGTCGTATTTGCCGTCGCGGTAGAACTCGGAGGCGGCCACGTCCATCCCGACCACCACCTTGTCCGTGAAGCCGGCCTTCTCTATGGCCGTCTGCAGCAGATCCAGAGCTGGAGGACGACGGAGAGGCGGAGAAGATGGTGAGAGACCATGTGAGATACCTGCCTGGCCTTTGGCTCTCTGGGGGGTGAGAGGTGGCGTCTGCGGACAACACTGAGGGCTGGAAAATGGATGCAACCTATTTTTACCAGTTTCTCTGGGGAAATAAATCGTTGAGTTTATATTTTGCCTCGTAAGGGGCGAGTCATAATGAATGAAGCTCAGCGTTTCTGAGATGAGGAGTTTCATTTGGTGACCGGGTGATCTGTTATGAATCGCGTTCCTTGCATACGCAGAATTTTAAAGAAACAATATATCATCTACATAGATAAATGAAAACAAGGCTCCTCCCCCCTCACCCTCGCTGTTCTCCAGGATGTTGGGGGCGAAGCCTCCCTCGTCGCCCACGTTAGTGGCGTCCTGGCCGTATTTCTCCTGGATCACCCCCTTCAGGGTGTGGTACAGCTCCGATCCTATCCTCAACGCCTCCCTGACGGGCGGAGGACGAAGACAAGACCACATCGTGAAATCATTATATCAACTTTTCTTTTTTTACTTTTCGGTGATCAGCGGTTCGCAGGCTGGATGTTTTATAGGCTGCGGATGACGAACTGAATGAGGAGGCGATTTCTTACTTGAAAGATTCAGCTCCGACGGGAAGAACCATGAACTCCTGCATGGCCAGTTTGTTTCCGGCATGAGATCCTCCGTTTATCACGTTAAAGGCCTGGAGAGGAGACGAGAGGGGAGGAGACGAGAGGGGAGGAGACGAGAGGGGAGAGGAGACGAGAGGGGAGGAGACGAGACGAGAGGGGAGGAGGAGACGAGAGGGGAGGAGGAGACGAGAGGGGAGGAGGAGACGAGAGGGGAGGAGACGAGAGGGGAGGAGGAGACGAGAGGGGAGGAGACGAGAGGGGAGGAGACGAGAGGGGAGGAGACGAGAGGGGAGGAGACGAGAGGGGAGGAGGAGACGAGAGGGGAGGAGACGAGAGGGGAGGAGGAGACGAGAGAGGAGGAGACGAGAGAGGAGGAGGAGACGAGAGGGGAGGAGACGAGAGAGGGGAGGAGGAGACGAGAGGGGAGGAGACGAGAGGGGAGGAGACGAGAGAGGGGAGGAGGAGACGAGAGGGGAGGAGACAAGAGAGGGGAGGAGGAGACGAGAGGGGAGGAGACGAGAGGGGAGGAGGAGACGAGAGGGGAGGAGACGAGACGAGAGGGGAGGAGGAGACGAGAGGGGAGGAGGAGACGAGAGGGGAGGAGGAGACGAGAGGAGAGGAGACGAGAGGGGAGGAGACGAGAGAGGAGGAGACGAGAGGGGAGGAGGAGACGAGAGGGGAGGAGGAGACGAGAGAGGAGGAGACGAGAGGGGAGGAGACGAGAGGGGAGGAGACGAGAGGGGAGGAGACGAGAGGGGAGGAGGAGACGAGAGGGGAGGAGACGAGAGGGGAGGAGGAGACGAGAGAGGAGGAGACGAGAGGGGAGGAGGAGACGAGAGGGGAGGAGACGAGAGGGGAGGAGACGAGAGGGGAGGAGGAGACGAGAGGGGAGGAGACGAGAGGGGAGGAGACGAGAGAGGGGAGGAGGAGACGAGAGGGGAGGAGGAGACGAGAGGGGAGGAGGAGACGAGAGGGGAGGAGACGAGAGGGGAGGAGGAGACGAGAGGGGAGGAGACGAGAGGAGAGGAGGAGACGAGAGGAGAGGAGACGAGAGAGGGGAGGAGGAGACGAGAGGAGAGGAGACGAGAGAGGGGAGGAGGAGACGAGAGGGGAGGAGGAGACGAGAGGGGAGGAGACGAGAGGGGAGGAGACGAGAGGGGAGGAGGAGACGAGAGGAGAGGAGACGAGAGAGGGGAGGAGGAGACGAGAGGGGAGGAGGAGACGAGAGGGGAGGAGACGAGAGGGGAGGAGACGAGAGGGGAGGAGGAGACGAGAGGGGAGGAGACGAGAGGGGAGGAGGAGACGAGAGGGGAGGAGACGAGAGGGGAGGAGGAGACGAGAGGAGAGGAGACGAGAGAGGGGAGGAGGAGACGAGAGGGGAGGAGGAGACGAGAGGGGAGGAGACGAGAGGGGAGGAGACGAGAGGGGAGGAGGAGACGAGAGGGGAGGAGACGAGAGGGGAGGAGACGAGAGAGGGGAGGAGGAGACGAGAGGGGAGGAGGAGACGAGAGGGGAGGAGGAGACGAGAGGGGAGGAGACGAGAGGGGAGGAGACGAGAGGGGAGGAGACGACAGGGGAGGAGGAGACGAGAGGAGAGGAGACGAGAGAGGGGAGGAGGAGACGAGAGGGGAGGAGGAGACGAGAGGGGAGGAGACGAGAGGGGAGGAGACGAGAGGGGAGGAGACGAGAGGGGAGGAGGAGACGAGAGGGGAGGAGACGAGAGGGGAGGAGACGAGAGGGGAGGAGACGAGAGGAGAGGAGACGAGAGGGGAGGAGACGAGAGGGGAGGAGACGAGAGGGGAGGAGACGAGAGGAGACGAGACGAGAGGGGAGGAGGAGACGAGAGGAGACGAGACGAGAGGGGAGGAGACGAGATTCATTCAATTCATTTGAGGAATATTACAAAGGAAAGTGCATCGCACTCATTTAAGATACACAACAATTAAAAAACAACATTTGCTGGAAAAGATACGGTTCTTTGATCCTGGTCTGAAATTTCCCTTCACAGCAAATGTTTTAATAAAAATAAAAAAGACATAAATATAGAAAGATAACTTGTTTCGTTGCACTAGATTGTACGTGTGTGGTCGTGTGTCTTACAGGAACCGGCAGCACCAGCTCCGTGTTTCCGGCCAGGTCGGCTATGTGGCGGTACAGGGGGACGTCTTTCTCCGCCGCACCGGCCTTACAGATGGCGAGCGACACTCCCAGGATGGCGTTGGCCCCAAACTGAGCTGTTTGACACAACGAAGGGCAGAACATGGCTTTATCATTTATGTACGTGTGTAATATCTCTACTTATTTCAATTTCAGTTTCATTTAACTTTCTTTGTGACGCAGTTTTTACACTTCAGATTTACTTTAAAGCCACAGTGTTTAATTTTTGTAATTTTCTGGCGCCATCTGGTGGTAAAGTTGCAAAAAACGCAACCAGCAGAGCGACCGACAGGGGACACTTTATGGCGGCGCACCGCTGATTCCACTCGCTGTTTCTGTCAGCGTTTAGTTCAACAAGCGTATTCAACACGACGTAGAAACATGGAGACTCACACGGAGGTCGTCCACCTCAGGGAACTATATTTAACTCTTATATGAACACAGTTGTGGACAACATGTTCAGTTTCTGTGAATAAGTTCTTGTAAATATTACACATTGTAGCTTTAACGTCCGTCTCAGGTCAAGTTTGTGTAATTTTGTCAAAGTCGCATGTTTGAGTTGATGTTCAGATGTTCAAACTAAACGTGTAAAATAAAATGAACTTCAGTATTTCCATGTATAGTAATAAAAAGCTCAGTCAATATGGTTTTCAACAAATTCTTTCTATCGTTTAGTCTCATTTTATCTCTTATTACATTCTCCTCTCAGATGTAAAGTAGTGACGGACCGGAATCTAACACCTGCAGGTAAATTCTGTCACCAGTTATTTGAGTTCAAAATCAGAATATAGTCAATAAGGATTTTTAAAAGCAGTTTGTTTTCGCCTTTAGATTATAAACGTGGATATGGTTTGTCCGTGTGGTCAGTAGTGACGCTTCGACCCGACTCCTCTCACTCGGTGTTCGCGTGAATTCAAATCCCTTCAGCTGCAGTTCAGTGCGACAGGCTTCATGCTCGCGCTGGAAATTCACTTCCCCCTAACGTCATTACCTCCCAGCTTCTGTGAGCTCTGCCGCCGGGCGTGATGCGTTGGCAGTTTATTGAGTCCAGTAAATGGACGCAAGCGTTTATTCATTAAGGACGTGAGTTTGCTGCCAAACAGCTGTTGGCTCGGTCTCGCCCTCGTTGCGTCTGCGTTCATGCCGCTGAACTCTGCGAACTCTGACCGTCGCGTGGCGTCTCGTTCCCCCGACTCACATTTGTTTTCCGTGCCGTCCATCTCGATCATCGCGTTGTCCAGCTGCTCCTGCTCCGCCACGCTGACGCCCTGCAGACGCACCAACACAACACGTCGCTGTATTCCTCAAGTCATTTCAGTAACACGCACCAACGACTTCTGACATCAACACCTTGGTGTGGACCCCAACCCTCCATCGTTGTGGAGTTTGGTACGAGGGACGACGGAGCCATGTGGGAATCTCACGACAGTTCATTTCCCGACACTCTGATCTCACCGGGTTCATTTCTCGGCATCTGGTCACAGGAGGAAATTACCCACACTGCACTGCTGCAGGTTTCTGAATCACACTGTTGTCCAATTTCGAAGACACACACACACACACACACACACACACGTTTCCTGTCTGCCCATCGAGATGTGAGCGTCATCTTCACATCGATCGACTGTTCCCGCCGCTGAGCATCTCCTGCAGCACTGGACATTCTACGCCTCACTCCCAAAAAGTTATTCCTTTCATGAGAGCAACTCGAAAACCCGATTCCCTTTGAGTCTCCAACTCCAACTCCAACTTACATTATTAATGTGGACCAACAGACTTGTTGCGTGGACGTTTTGTGGTGACTTACGGAGGCGATGAGCGCCGGAGCCAGAGTGTCGTTGATGTGGCCGACTGCCTTCAAGACGCCTGGAAGAGGAAGCATAAGAAGGAAGAGGGACATTTTAATTCTGCAACAAAGAGAGAAAAATCTAAACGCATATTTTCAACCAACTCTTGTTGTGCATTCCACAAAATGTAATGTTTTAAATGGATCTTCAGATTCCTTCCATCCCTGACCAGTCAATCCCCAACTATAAAACCACACAGCAATTTTCAACGAAGAAGAAATCTTAAAGGACTCGTTTGATGATCTGGGGAAATACTGTACAGACACGTTCTTTTGGGTGAGAATATCGACACCTCTGTACGCTGAATATTAGAATACAGATAGCAGGCAGTTAGCTTAGCAATGAGAATCTCCACAGATATCTTCTCAATTAGCGTAGCGGAGCATAATGACTGAAAGCAGGGGGGGCAGTTAGCCTAGCTCCATCGCTAGCCTGCGCAGCAAACAAGCTAACAGACAAGTTCAGGAAGTGAAACGTCGAGCAGCTAAAATTCCAAATTGTTTTGCTCACAAATCAGATCGGAAAGTCAACGCCAATAAGACGACAATAATTTTGCTTGTTTTGTCGCGTTAGCATTCTGCTATCGCCGCGCAGCCACCAGTTTCTATAACGCAACATATTTTATGACAATGTTGTTTTTTAATTGGACGATACATTAGTGAACTTTGAAGACTTTTCCACTAAACCAGGCCCGTGTCTCTTGAGCACGTTGTTGTTTGAAAGTCTGCGTCCTCGTGGTCTTCGTACCTTTGCCCTTGTAGCGGCTCTTGTCTCCGTCCCGGAGCTCCAGAGCTTCGTAGATGCCCGTGGACGCTCCGCTGGGCACGGCGGCCCTGAACAGACCTGAAAGACAAAGACGAGTGTAATCTGGATTACATAATCAGATTAGAAAAACAAGCAACTATATTCGGACCAGATTACATTTGAAAAATGTTTAATTAGATTATAGTTACATTGTCAAGGGTTATTTTTACATTACATTTTGATTATGTCTTTAAAATACGTCAATTTAAAAAAATCATACTTTAAAAAGATATATGTATATATTTAGTATGAGGTGCAAATTTAAATTTTAGATTTTGAAGTAATCCAAAAGTAAGTATTCAGATTAGATTATTATTTGCATTACTGATTATAAAAATTGCCATGCAATTCTGCATTCAGTAACTTGTTACATTTCAAAGTGACCTGATACAACCCTGCTTGTAATGTTAAATAAGAATATTCAATATAACCCATAATTATATACTTATATATTATTACTTCAAATTGGCCTATAGCACGACAACGATGCGAGACTCCTCCCTCTGTCTGGATCATGTAGATTAAAACTCATAGAGACGATCATGAGTTTGTTCCTTCATCGTCACGGTGATACAACGTGTAACTGTAACTTCATCCATCAAACATTTTGAAGATGATGAAACATATCTTTATTTGTGTGTTAATGATGTATTGTTTATTTTGAGGTTGCGGAAGCGAGAGTCTCAGCGAAATGTATTGTTATTATTATTATCTGGACAGAGGTCAAATGAAGGTCATCTGATCTGTCAGCAACAATCCACCATTACAGCCGCTGCGTCGCCGAGCCTTCATAACGCTCCTGACATTGACGACTGTGACCAAAGTCCTCCTGATGTTTGCAGACGGGCTCATGGGCGGTCACCTTTCTCCGTGCGAAGGTCCACCTCCACCGTGGGGTTTCCCCGGGAGTCCAAGATCTCCCTGGCAACGATGCTGACGATCGACATCCTGAGCGACACACGGAGGGAGAGAGAAAAGAGAGGATGTGTGATGAACTTCACCTCGTCGCACGCGTGAGTGTCCTGAATAAAACAAGAAACCTCGTGGGTGGAAAGAGCTCTTAGCTCTGCACGAACACACGAACACACGAACACACGCACACGAGAAGACGAGAAGACGAGAAGACAACATCACGGCCGACTCGCCGTGAAAATCAAAGCTTGCCACAGAGGACTGCTTCACACACACACACACACACACACTCACACACTCACACACACACACACACACACACAAACACACACACACTTACACACATACTCACACACTCACACACACACACATACACACACACACGCACACACACACACTTACACACAACCAAGATGGCTGCCGCTGGGGAACAAGCGTTTGACTAAAAAGTACCAGACACCTTCAAATGTCCCCAAAGAAACGACGGTCACGCGATTCGTCGCTGCGTCGCCGCGAGAGGCCTCAGACTAATACTCCAAGAAACTCGGTGCAAGGATGGGACACGGGGCGGGAAAGAACCAATTCAATGTGGGCGAAGATCCGGACAAAGTGCAGATCCACACATTGCTCTTCACCATTTGGAGCATTTCCTTTGACATTTTCACAGATTTCCCAGGAAATAATTCATGTGTGGAAAAAACTCTGACATATTTAAGTGTCTGACATATCTACGCTTGTTGTTGCTTTGTTTGGATTCAAAGGCCTTGTTGGGCCTCGGCGGAGGTTTTGAGCTCTGACTGCTCTGCTTCCTGTTTCCCAGGAGAGAGCGAGCGGGAAGAGGAGCTGGAGCACGAGAGCCTCTCGTCCAAGTAGGCCAGCGCACGAATCAACCCGACCGCTGCACGGCACGATGAATACTCCACTGTGAGAGGGACGGGGCCGCAGCAGGAGGCAGCGGGCCACGCTCAGCTCCGCACACGTGGATGAAGTCTTCGTACAGACGACGACATGGAGAACGCCGCCGCCTGCCCTCGAATATCAATGAGGACGAGGAGCGGGAAACGCCCACAGACTGGATTCACACCGGATGACGCTGACGCGACAACAAGGGGGCGGAGCTCCGGGAGTTCCGGAGGTTCTGTGTTGATAACAGCGTGGAGGATTCCTACGCCGAGCGTTGTCGTCAGGCGGGGAAATGTGCTCATCGCCTCCAATTTGATCAGAAAAACGTTATAAATATCATCGTCTTTTTCATTTTGATCAGAAAAACGTTATAAATATCATCGTCTTTTTCATTTTGTCCCTAGATCCTGAAAAAACCCATTAGAATCCTGATAAGGTCGTGTAATCTCTTTTCATAGCTGTAGTTAGTGCAACACCGTTCCTTGACTAATCACACTCACTCACTCGCTCACATACATATACATGCATATTTATGGATATTAAAACAGTTTGCGTGATGTGAAACTAATGATATTCTCATTGAGCTTTTTTAAAATCCTCTTCCTCTTCCTGATGTTGTGAACACACATCTCCTTCTCTTCCGTCTTTACTCGGCGCTCCTCCGTCGTACTGTATATACATATACATATATATTAACATATATATACATATACAGTACATGTGATGATCTTTCTGATGGGGGGGACTTTTCAATGGGAAGTTTTGTTTGTGCTTATTACTCAGTTGTCACTCTCACTGGGAGTCGCAGCTGGGATGAAGATGAAGAGCATCGTTCCTCAGCACGAGAACATCCACATCCACAGGAGATTGATGAGGGTGATCCCTCCACCGGCCTTAGTCTTAGTTCGCCCCCCCCTCTCTCTCTTGATGCTGTTTTTTGAGACCACACCCTGCAGTGCTGCAGTTCAGAATCTCCTGAGGGCGGAGCAGCACTAAAGAAGT
>NC_061536.1:14282500-14382500 GCF_022379125.1 Scophthalmus maximus | reverse complement strand
ACAAATAGAGAGATCGTGGAGAACCAAACAAATAGAGAGATCGTGGAGAACCAAACAAATAGAGAGATCGTGGAGAACCAAACAAATAGAGAGATTGTGGAGAACAAATCCAATTCCAAGATTGTGGAGGACAAAACAGGGGGAGAGCCTAAAAGTAAATTTACGAAGGCGGAGAAGCAGCTCCGTGAGTTCGTCGTCTTGATGACCACGCAGGTCTTGAAGAAGTGCTGCGCGCTGAAGGAGTCCAACATGGAGATGCTGCTCGGCCACATCCAGCGGCTGGTGAACAAGACGATGGAGGGATTCCCCGTCACCGAGTCGCAGCTGCCGGATGTGAGCAGCAAGACAGTGGCCAAGGCCGTGGTCACCGAGCTGCGGGCCAAGTACGGCAAGAAGCTCAAGTACATGCTGCTCCTGCAAGATCTGGCCGTGGAAGCCATCGTCGTCGAGTGCTTTCAAGCTCACGTCAGAGCCGCTCCGGGACGGACGCGCCGCCGCAGTTGGAAGGACGTGGTGGACAACATGTCCTTTGGTGCATCGTCTGGATCACTCGTCGTGTAGCCCACTCAGCCCTGGTGACGATACACTTCTGTGCTGCTGTGTCAAATGTTGAATTTGCCCCACAGGGGCTGAAATAAAGGTTCCTCTCTGTAACATTTTAAGGCCTCGACCTCACTCTCTGTAACGTGCCCTCTCGGGCTGCAACTAAGTAACGATTAATTTGGATTAATCTTTCATAAAATGTCGATCGTGTTTTCCAAAACCCCCAAGACGATGTTTTATTTTGTGCACGCACCAAAGATATTCAGTTTACTGTCACAGAGGAGCAAAGAAAACAGAAAATATTCACATTCAAGAAAGTGAATCAGAGTAATTTGATTCATTATTTCATAAAAACTACTTGAACCGATTAATTGATTATCAAAATACTTTAATGACGATTAGTTTAGTACTTGATTACTAATCGATTAACTGTTGCAGCTGAAGTGCCTTCAGATAAAGCAGGTTGTACTTTGGCTCTATATACAAATGCAATTTGATAGATTGATTGATTGATGGCCGTAGGGCTACAACTAACGATTATTTTCATAATCGATTAATCTTTTAGTTGGTTGGTTCATAAAATTTGATAAAACTGAATAAAAGTACTAAAAACTACTTGAACTGATTAATCGATTATTGGAATAGTTGGGGATTAATTTAGGAATCGATTACTAATCGATTAACTTGCAGCTCTAGATGGCCGGTAAATAATTTCACTCTTCAAATTAAACACGTGTTTAACCTGAAATACAACTGAAAGTCATACCACGTGTCATATTTCGTAGCCTTTACAGCACAAAAACATTATTGAATTGCAAGTTTACATCGTATTTTTCGAATTTCGATTCAACATTTTCCAAATATGCAAAAAGTTTGGTGACTTGAACGCAAAGAAATTGTTTTCTTTCTCGTGTTGTACTTATTCAAGGGAAAATAAAGGGGAGAATCAGAGTGAGTGTGACTTAATGCCTATCGTTTACTGTATGTTAATTGTGTGCACACATTCCCACAGCTGAGCTGGTATGAAGCATCTGGAATGTACACGTGTACAGTAAATGATACAGTAACTGCAGTGCTCCTCCCTCATCTCCCCCTGGTGGCCACTCAGAGACGAGCCCATCTCTCATCAGTCTGGTACCTGGTCCCTCAAAAGATGCTGCATCAGAATGACGATGGATATACTGTACATGCGGGAGTGGCGCTGACTTATTGATGAGTGTCGTACTTTCTCTAACTTTACTTCATTCAAACCCTTTTACCACAGTCCAATCGCTTGACAGGATGAAATTAGTTTTAAGTCGACTGGAATGTGAATGAATGAATAATTGAATGAATGAAAGAAGTTGTGTAACCATAATGTACCAAATCAAAAAGTTTTGAATATGAAACTGGAATATATATATACAGGCCATCATAATATATGACGGACTTTCAGGGACACATTGAGGGAAAACAAAGTTGTAATATTATGAGAGTGAAGACTTGAAGTCGTGATTTTACTAGACTTTTTTTAATTCAATTTAATATATTACAGAAATCAAAGCAACCAAGGAAGCATGGTCTGAGCATCTCCTCTTTTGACAAATCTAAACTGAAGTTAAAATTTACAACTTTATTGTCATCGTAAATTTACGACTTCACCCAATATTATTCCTTTTGTTTCGTTTAATATTATGACTCTATTCTCATAAATCTCTCCCTTAGCCCTATTACTCCGTCGTAATATCACATGTCACTAGAGTGACATTTACAGTCGTGGTCAGGATGCAGCTCTTTCCTGCTCATCTCCTGCAGGATGCTCGGTGATCTACTGCTGCTGCCTGTCCAGGCATGAGATCAGCTATTATCTTCTCGCGATACTTCGATTTTTTTTGCATCATTTATGAATGAAAAATAAGAATAATACCAGAAAATGTTTACAAAACATTGAAGCAATGTCATGAATAGTAAAACTCATATTTTCATCTGAATGGACAAGACGACCGCGCGACGGAAGTGCGGCACCAGCGTCGCGCTCTCGCGAGACTTCGGTCACAGTCGCGCAGACTAAACGCCACGTCTTCTGCAACAGTTCGGAACCAAGTAGCGTCGCCGCGGTCGGGAGAGACGCTAGAGACTTAAAAGACCCGCAGTGCAGTTACCCAGCGGCCCAACAGGCACGGACACACAACCCGGTCAGACTTCCTCTGTGTGTTTCCCCGCTTTGGGTTGTTGTTGTTGTTGTTGTTGCTAGCTAGCTAGCTAGCTTGTGTTGTGGCTAGTTAGCCGGCGGGAGGCTAGCGAGGCTAGCAAGGCTGCCGTCACAACATACGGACGCAGTGACCGGCTGTTTGTTTACCGTCAGATTAAAGCTGCGGGATCAATATCCGCTTCACGCCCTCGACCAGCGAACCAACGAACACAGTCACAACACAAAGATCAACGAGGCTAACGGGTGAAGTGAGCCGACAAGCACCGTGACGGTCATAACGTTGATGTACTGTGTGTGTGTGTGTGTGTGTGTGAGAGAGAGAGAGAGAGAGAGAGAGAGAGAGAGAGACAGAGACAGAGAGAGTGTGTGTGTGTGTGTGTGTGTGTGTGTGTGTGAGAGAGAGAGAGAGAGAGAGAGAGAGAGAGAGAGAGAGAGAGAGAGAGAGAGAGAGAGAGAGAGAGAGAGAGAGAGAGAGAGAGAGAGAGTGTGTGTGTGTGTGTGTGTGTGTGTGTGTGTGTGTGTGTGTGTGTGTGTGTGTGTGTGTGTGTGTGTGTGTGTGTGTGTGTGTGTGTGTGTGTGAGAGTGAGTGAGTGAGTGAGTGAGTGAGTGAGTGAGTGTGTGTGAGAGAGTGTGAGTGAGTGAGTGAGTCACACATGCAAAAATCTTCTGGACCTTTATGACCTAATGAATTTTATCCTCGTAAACAGTGGCCACTGTTCCAAAACAGACAAAGACCGAGTATTATTTCCGCGCAAATCTTTTCTAAAGCTGCACTTTTTAATTGAATGTCTGTCGTCTTCATATCTTCTTTCTCTCCGTCCAGGGGTGATAATATGGGCTGTGTACGTCTGCTGGCACTGACGCTGGCCACATCTGTGCTGCTGCTGCTGTTGGCCTCCCACTCGAGCTCCGCCCACAGCCACTCGCATGGCGACCACGGACACGGCCACCATCACCACGGCCACCATCACCACGGCCACCATCACCACGGCCACTCGCACGGAGAAGATGACGACCACCACGGGCAAGACGACGGCGCCCAGGTGAAGATGTTCCATGGCGCGAGCAAGTGGAGCGCCGAGGCCAACCTCCACGAGCCCGGAGAGGAGCATCACGGACACGACCACGGGCACGCACACGACCACGGACATGGACACGCACACGACCACGGACATGGACACGCACACGACCACGGACATGGACACGCTCATCACGAGGATGTTGTTCACGTGCACAAGGAGGAGAAGAGGGACACGGTGGAGCTGTGGATGCAGGTAGAATCATATCGATGTTTTAAATTTTTGAGAATGAATCAGCAGTAAATTCACTGTCTCCATGGCAACAAGGGAGAAGCCTTTAGCTGGATCGCTGCAGTGGTCATGGATATTTATTGTACGTCCAGTAACTTTCACCTGCAGCTTTTTTTAACAGTGACATTTATCATAGATCAAATCCTCCTCACTCGTTCACTTTTCCTTCTTCTTCTTCTCTCCCATTATTCAACCTCAAACTTCCCTCTTGTCATTTTTTGTATCCGCAGGCCATCGGCGCCACCCTGCTGATCAGCGCTGCCCCGTTCCTCATCCTGTTCCTGATCCCGGTGCAGTCCAACAGCGACCAGCACCAGAACCTGCTCAAGGTGCTGCTCAGCTTCGCCTCTGGCGGACTGCTGGGCGATGCCTTCCTGCACCTCATTCCCCACGCTCTGGGTCTGTAGCTGGAAAAGTTTTTGATTCTGTTAAACGCTCGAATAAGTAGACGAGGATATGAGGAAATAGTTTCCTCTCCCTCACCCAGAACATAACTTTGTCATGTAGTCACTCAAACAATTTTTGACCATATGGGTGAAAGGAGAATCTCATCCTTTGGACTTTTAGTTTTTTTAAATTAATTAAAAAATATATATATATATATTTATATCGTATATATGTCATATATATATATATATGTGTGTGTAAACGATGATGGAGACGCGTTCTCTTCCTGACGGGAAAAAAATTTAAAAAACCTTCGCTGTTCCTCGTTCAGATTCTCTGAATTCTCTGTGTGTGTGTGTGTGTGTGTGCGTGAGAATATGGACGGGGATTTAAAATTGGTGTGGAGCTGAAGCACTTGTCTGGACAGAGATGAGTTTCAGTCTTTAAAATGAAAACATTGTAGTTTGTGGATGTTTCCTTTTGACGACATTCAGCTCGAGGTCAAATGTCTGTTTCCTCCCGTTTCTTTCTTCTTCCTTCTCAGAGCCTCACTCGCATCACGGAGAAGAAGAAGAAGATCACGGACACTCGCATGCGAGCGAAGAGTCACGTGAGCATGGTCACTCCCATGGTGAGCAGTGACTTCCCTGAGAAGACCTGGAAAAAAATCAACCGTAGAAATTTACAAAAGCCAAAGAAAGACAGCATTTCCATTGAGACGTCTGTTTTCCTCTTTCTGCACAGGAGCCGCACACGGCCACATGATGTCGGTGGGGTTGTGGGTCCTCGGCGGCCTCATCGCCTTCCTCGTCGTGGAGAAGTTTGTGCGCCTCCTGAAGGGAGGCCACGGACACTCCCATGCACACTCACACTGTACGACGCCGAAAATTCAGCAGCAGAAAAAAATAAAGAAATAAAATAAAAAAATACATTTTATATATATATATATAAGTATTAATACACAAACAAAAATTTTATTTTTACAGCTGCTCCCAAGGAGAAGGACAGCGATGGAGAGGAGGAGCAGGAAGTGAAGGATGAGAAGAAGAAGAAGAAGAAAGAGGAAAAGGAGCCAAAGAAAGAGGAGGAGAAGACGAGCACAGGTGATGACACTGAAATAAAAGTATGACGATGAAATGAAATGCTGCTCTCTGCTGGTCACTTACTGAACTTCAGTGAAAGAGAAGTTGACAACTCAAGAAGCACCACAATATAATCTGCAGTTACCACTGATGGCTCCGTTTAGGGTGTGTAAAATAATATATGTACAATATATGTTTATACATATATAGTTAAACTCACTCTAGTCTAGTTTTTCAGTGTAAATTTTTCAGACTTTTGATTGTAAGGGCAAGTAATTGCCCCCAGAGCACAACAGAGAGCAAGTGTCGGGTCAAAGGGCTTTCAGGCGTTTTTCCTGAACTTCCCCGGAGGAGGAGCTGCATGAGAAAATGTTCCGTTGTCTGGAACTTTTCCTGCCTGCCTTTATTTTATTTTTCAATTTAAATATCATTTTGATTCAATTCTGGAATTCTTTGAATACATTCTTTTGTTTCAATTTTTCTCTTTGATAACAATTTTTATATAGAAAAGCCTTTCTTAATAATAAAAAATCCGCAACTGAAAAAAATGTAACCCTCAAATTAGAAATATTCATGAAAGTGAAAGATTTGAATAAACAATTTATTCAAAGGATTCTAGGATTGAATGAAAATGAAACTTAAATTAGGAAAAAAAATACAATGTTGTATTTTTTTCAAAATGTTTGTTTTCAGTGACAAACATTTTCTTCAAACTGAAAGTATCGACCCTGATTTGGCTCCATACGAGTGATGCCCAAGTGAGGATGAAGCAGGAAAATCTCCGGAGAAAATCGCAAACTCAACAAAAAAATTCTGCAGGAAAATATTACATAGTCGGTTGTCTGAAAACCAGGTGATCAGGCCACAATGTAGGTGAGGCCCCGATGTGGGAACTAGGACACTTTTTGTGTGACTCCATCGTGTTCGTGCTGCTGTGACATTACGGTGATGTAAAGAATGTAAATTCAAACTCGCTCGGGGCTAAAATAATAAATGTGTCATTACGGTTGGAACAGGAGGGAGTGATTCTGGTCTCGGCCAGGTTCACGTTTACAAAGGACCCTGTCAGTCAAGTATTTGACTTCAACGTCTCAGGGATTAAAAATCCTTTCATGTGCCGGTGGGGACGTAATTCTATTATCATAATTAGTGTTATTATCCTGCTGCTATCCTCGGGGGTATCCTCTTGGCTCTTCTGTGACCCAGTTTCATCCTTCGCCCGCCGGTGTTGATCCACTGACCCATTTTTGTCTCATTTTTTGACACTTGTCCTAGATAAACGCCAACCACACAACATGTACTTGAGTTTCAAAGTCACTGAGGGCGTTTTCCCTTCCCAACAGCTCGCTGCCTCAGCTTCGGTTCGAGAAGTACGAACCACCCCCCCGGCTGCCCTACTTCTGTCACTCCGTCGTCTTTTCCATTCAGATGAAAATACGAGTTTTACTATTCATGACATTGTTTCAATGTTTTGTAAACATTTTCTTGCATTATTCTTATTTTTCATTCATAAAGGAAACTTTCACAGATGCAATTTTGGTTTTGAACCTGAAACTGAAAAGTCCGAATGTCTGGACCAAACAAGGACAGCCTTAAAGAACATCATCAGTCTGGGCTGCACTGGAAAGTTTCAAACTGGACAGGAAGAATCTATGTCCGAGAAAACTAATCCGTCTCGATAATCTCATCTAGGGATGCACCCAAATGAAAATTGTTGACTGAAACTGAAAATAAGGAAACACTTTGCCAAATACTGAAGACGTTTTTTAGATTGTCATTTATTTTGCAAATTTTTTTCACCAGTGCATAAATCAAATAGCCTAAATGTGCTTTTTAGTTTTTTGTCTTAATTTTCAAAGAAAAAATAAATCTATGACAAAAGTAGAATTAATAAATATTTATATATAAACACTGAACTTTTGTTTTACATCACAGCAGAAATGATACTACTACTAATATTAGTACATTTTATTCATGTAGTGCTCTTCATAATACTCAAAGACTCTACATTAAAAAAAAAAAATTGATTAAGGATGAGCAGCGTTTTGATCGCGTCATTAAAAAAATGATTTGGTCTTGTCACATTTATTCAACAACGTTCCTTCACACACTCCCTCCTCTCTCCACTGATGCAGACATCAAGGTGTCGGGTTACCTGAACCTGGCGGCGGACTTCACGCACAACTTCACCGACGGCCTGGCGATCGGCGCCTCGTTCCTGGTGAGCCCGGCGGTGGGCGCGGTCACCACCGTCACCATCCTGCTGCACGAGGTCCCGCACGAGATCGGAGACTTCGCCATCCTGGTGCAGTCGGGCTGCACCAAGAAGAAGGTGAATAACCATAACGAGAGCAGGAGCTCTAACAGTTAATCGATGAGTAGTCGACGACTAAATTAATGTGCAACTATTTTAAAAATCGATAAATCGGTTCCAGTAGTTTAATGACAAAAAAAAGGCAAACTTCTCTGATTTCAGCTTCTTACATTTTAGTTTCTTTGCTCCTCTGTGACTGAAAAGAAAACATCATCTTGAGGTTTTAGGGAAACATGAACGACATTTTTCACCATTTTATGAACCAAACAACTTTTCGATTAAATCAAGAAAATAATTGACATATTAGTGGATTAATGAAAATAATCGTTAGTCGCAGCTCTCATTAAACAGAAAGACTTCCCGTTCGAGTGTGAGAACATCCAGAACGAGCCAAAGGGTAAACTCTGTGAATTGAGATCCAAAAAAAAGAAAGTCTCACACACCCGAGGTCGCGGGTTCCAGTCCCGACCAGAGCAGTAAAATAATAATAATAACAACGACAACAAAGAGAGAAACAAACTCGCTTCCTGTCCCTTTAAAGGTTTAAATGTTGCGAGTTATTGGTAAGACTTTTTTTCATTTGACCTCCTCCCTGAAGCAGAACAAACAAACCCTTGCTCAACACGAGACCGGAACAAACTGCGTCGACAGCGGTCATTTCCTTTTCTTCACGTGGTAATGATTGTACTTTGTGATGAATCAAAAGAAACAAAACGGGGCAGAGAGCGTGACAACCCGGCAGTTTGGGCTCGCCCCTGTCACCTGCCGTCGGCAGCAGTTAGGTCTCGAAAGAAGAATCTGATAAACTGACAACACAAAATGAAATGTTAGAAGAAGAGTTCTGATGAGTAGAGACGAAGATGCTCAGAGTTTGACTCACGAGCACAAACCTTTTTAAATCACACAAAAGAAAACGTGGAGCAACGTGCTGACGTCCTGACGATCCTCTCTCCCGCCAGGCCATGTGTCTACAGCTGCTGACGGCCCTGGGCGCCCTGGCCGGCACCGCCTGCTCCCTGCTGGCCGAGGGCGTGGGCGCGGCGGCGACTGCCTGGATCCTGCCTTTCACCGCCGGCGGCTTCGTCTACATCGCCACGGTGACGGTGCTGCCGGAGCTGCTGGCGGGGCGCTCCAGCTTCGGCCAGTCGCTGCTGGAGATCCTGGCGCTGCTGTTTGGCGTCGGCATGATGGTGCTGATCGCCGAGTACGAGTGAGCGGCGCTGCGGCCAGAGAGACGACGGGAGGGGAACAGGTCAAAGGTTAAAGGTTAATACAAAAAAAAGTAGAATTCAAGTGGATTATTTTTGTCGAGGGTTTTTTCTTTTTTTTCTTTTTTTTAATCGTTGTGCTCCGTTTAGGGACAAACGCCAACCACTGACGACCGAGCTGATTATTTTTTGTTGTTGTTTTCTTGTTTTTGGTTTTTGTAGCATTTCACGCTCCCCTGATGTTTGTCACTTTTTCATTTTGAGAGGAAAAGTTTGGCATCTTGAAAACTGATCGGTGGGAGCAGAGACTTGAGAGCTGGAAAGGAAAGTGACGGACGGAAAATGTGCTGCCGTTGTCGGGACGGGACAGGAGACCCCCCCCCCCACCCACCCACCCACACACACACACACACACACACACACACACACACACACACACACACACACACACACACACACACACACACACACACACACACACACACACACACACAAACAACCTTCACTTAAGCCACTTTCACTTTCTCGGTTCGTCTGCAGTTTGACTTGCAGCTTAAACGGACAGATTTCATTTCAAAAGTGGCGTAAAGTAAAAATCCATTCACAGACAAAAACAATAAAAACATATATACATTCTGTCATCTGAAAAGAGATTGCGTCTTAAAGGTGACATATTATGCGAAAATCCAGCGTTTGTGCACATAGAGTTGGTATCGGCCCCAAAACTGAAAAAAGACCACCTGTCATTTTTCTTTTTGTTGCTGCCTGGCTCTGAACCACTAGTTCAGATTTCTCAGACTGTGATGTCACAGTTGGACTCTTTTGGGGGTAAACCCGCCTGCAGTCTGACAAATCTCCACTTTTCTGTCGTGAAGGGGGCGTGACAAGTTGAGTTTACGTCTGAGGACGAGCACACACACGAAAAGAATGAGCTCATTGGTTCAACGCTTTCGCGTGCGCGTCGTCACGTCTCCTGGAATTGCAAAGATGGCGGGCGACGACGCCACATCGCACATATTTTCTTTTGATTTGACACTTTCAAAAGCGTTTAACACGTTGCGATGTCTTAGACGGTTCTGTGGCCCAAGAACCACGGCCTCAACCAGGAGCTCTGACAGTTCCTACACGTTTTGAAAGTGGTTGACCAATCACAAGAGACTGAGGGCCAGCTGGCCAATCAGAGCAGCCTGGGGGTTTTATCGCCAGGCGGGGGGGGGCTATAAGAAATCCAAGCGTTTTAGACAGATGGTGAAAAGAGGAGCTGCAGGTATGGGCAGTATGAGAAACACTGATGTGTTTTCTGAACCTTTTCTAGTGGCAACAGATAAAAAGTATGAACCTGAATATGAAGCATAATATGTCACCTTTCAATCTACATTTCAGAGTCGGTTCGGCGGGAAGCAACGGTCCGGCTCGGAAGTTTTACGTGTTTAATGTCCCGTTTCCTTTGAAGATGGTTGAATGTTCATACTTTTACATTCTACAAAATAATAAAGGTAAATGTTGTGGCTTCTACAGAAGTGCTTTTTTGCACAGACCCCTCCAGAATTTAACTTTTTGGTTTTTTTGATTATGAACTTTTTACATTTCACATAATCCTTGTCTTTTTTTTCTTTCTTTTTTACATAACTCATGGATGATTCAAAAAAATAAAGTGAAATCACTGATGAAAATCCCCAATAAAGTTTCGTAATCTTCCAAGTTATTATAACTACTGAAAAAGACTAAACACTTCTGTGGCAATGTGACACACGATAATTATACTGTTGTTAATATGCAAATGACCCGCGCTATAAGCCAATTCAAAGCAACGTGATTGGACAACAGGTAAAATTCCTGTGGAGGAGTAGTCACTGACCGATGTGGATGCATCTGTCAATGATTCAGAGATTTTGTTATCTAAACTTTATGACAAAGAAATGTAATTGAGGCTTGATATTTTAGTTTCACCATCAACTTTATCATAAATAACTATACATTGAAAAAAAAATACAAATACAACCACAAATAGATGTTGAATCAAGAATCCCTCAAATTTAAAAATATTCATGAAACTGAAAGATTTTAATAAACAATTTATTCAAAAGAATTCTAGCATTGAATGATGATGAAACTTAAATTTGGAAAAAAATACACTGTTGTATTTTTCAAGGTTAAAGATCAAAACTTAAACTTTTCTTCAAACTAAAAGTATCGACCCTGATTTGGCTCCATACGAGTGATGCCCATGTGAGAAGGCAGCAGGAAAACCGATGGTTAAAATAAATGTTGAATCAAGAAAATAAACTTTTATTTGACCTTAAATGTAAAACATAAATACACATTTAAAGACTCGGCTGTGACCGACTGATATCGGCCGGGCTCTAGTTTAAGTAAACAAAAAATGTCCAGCACATTTGACACGACTCATGATTTATGCTCATCTTAGGGAAAAGGGAATTCTTTATCTTGCAGAACTGACGGCGTTGCAGACTTTAAAGCCCTTTGAGACAAAGCAACGTGTTTGATGACTTTTTTTTTGTTCTTTAAGTTGCTTGTTTTTCTCTTGATCCCCCTTCATGGTTTGAGGCTCCATCTTTGTTTTTCTTCACTCCGTCTCGATCGGCTGAGTCATGAAGCGACTGCACCTAAAAATTCTGAATAGACACACCAGTCTTGGCAGACTTATCAAACCAGGCACATTTCCTCATTTTTATTTTAACCACTAAGCGTTTTTTTGATGAAGTTCGTGACCAAAACAACAACCAAACAACGCCTTCCGAACCAATTTGGTGGTTTTTGAATTTGTTCCAACACAAACAACAGCCAACAGTCTTAGCATTTCTCTCAAAGTGTCTCAGGGTATCTCCCAAAGCAACAACTTGATAATGTGCAGATCAGCGAGCAAGGCTGTAGACTTGTTGCCGTATGAATCCAGAATTCAAATCTTACGAGCTACGTCTTTGCAACGTTTGATTTTTTTTGCAAAGATTTCAAATGGTGTAAAAGTGTGTGGGAGCTCACCATCAGTGTTTGTTTGGTTGATCCACCACCTGAAACCAGTTGCAGTCAAAGTGGCGTCAGTTCAAGTCCTCCGGTCTTAACCAACAAGGTCATACAGTCTACGCTCTAACCTCTGTTACGACCCGTAGGATGGGAGCTGGTCTTCGTTGTCACGGTAACAACAATAAGCATATGGTTGGTATCTGACGGGGAAAAAAGATTGTGATCTGGGTTAAAGGGAGAATTTCATGAGACGCTAGAAGGGGGAAAACAAACTAGTTGAGGAATCCAGAGCAGATTAGGACCAATCATCTATCAAACCAGGAAGCAGGAAACAAATGTGTTTGCTTGAACATCCTTCACAAACTTTCATATTTGTAATTCCCATGGTGGGATGAGACGCGCAGTAGAAGTACAGTATAACTGTTGGGGGAAAAAAGTGTTTCAAGACTTATTTTGGAGCAAACTCAAAACCTTTTTGGCGTTTACAAAAAATAAATCATTTTTCTTTTTTGATATGAGCACAGGTTAGTGCTGGTGCAGTTACAGCTCTGTTCCCATTCCCTCAGATCAGGACTTCAGATCCGGTCAGCATCACGAAGACGGTGGCAATACTTATTCCTCAGTGGGGTTTTTTAAGTGGAGGACTTTTGCTGACAGTAATAAACACATGGTTGTGGTTGTGGAACAGTCATGGAGAAAACTGAAACAGTGTGAAAGTCCTACGTTTTATTGTTTCCTCCAATCCGACCGCTGCCTCCGAACGAGTACGACGCACCACGCCATACGACTCGTGGTGTCTCCCATCATAAGTACGACAGTAAACCATTAAACACACTTTAAGGGTTGAAGGCACAAAGCATACTTAAATATAGAATCTAAAAACAATTAAGTTTAGGTGACTCATGTGTCCTTATTCATCCAATCAAAACCACAATGGCGGCAGATTAATTTGAGGCGTAGTCGTGGTCTGTTTGTGGACTCACTGTACTCAGATACACAGATGTCATGTCTACATAGGTTGACAGGTGCTTCGACAGCCTGCACGTTTAAAGGAATTCTTCTGTTTCTATTTTATTTAAGGAGCTGTCAACTAAAGATACCGAACGCTGGACATTTTACAAATAATTCCTGAAAGAATAATTTTATTTTTTTTATTTAATGCTTTTTCTGCATTCTCTGGCCTTTGTGGCTGGATTTCTCTTAATTTTCAGAAATGACATGGTTGTTTATTACTACTACTACTACAGTACTACTACTACTTGGGTCCCTTGAAAGGCGCTATGTAAATATGAGTTATTATTAATGTTAATATTTAAAGCTGGGGGCCTTGACTTTGAAATGTGGTTGGGGCTCTATCGAAACATTTTGCTATGCCCATGCCCAAGCTTAATTTTATGCACATTACATCACATTTTTTTGGCAATTGTGCAAATCTTGGGGTACTTTTCATGCACGTTTAGGATGCATAAGGAGAATATTAATATTTTGGCTTCTTTTTTGTACAACAGGTGGAAAACGGATATGCGTCCGCCATCTTTTTACACAGTCTATATGGACTTTTACAGTTAGAATTCCCGGTTTCCTCCAGTCCGTCTCTTCATTCCGCAGCCTGTATATGAATTATAATTTAGTGCTGTTGTAAAATTAAAAAACAAATATCAAGTCAAAGCATTCCATTATGATGCAAATGTGATGTCAAAATGCAATGGTCAAAGTCGCGCACACACACACACACACTCACACACACACACACACACTCACACACACACACACACACACACACACACACACACACACACACTCACACACACACTCACACACACACACACACACACTCACTCACACACACACACACACACACACACACACACTCACTCACACTCACTCACACACACACACACACACACACACACACACACACTCTCCTGTGAGGGTAAGAGTCAGGAAAAGCTTTGTTGTCGATGCACACTAAATTTAACATGAAAAATGTACACAAAATGAACAATATATTGTTTGTTTCAAACAAATAATCACTACAACCACTCTTTTCTTTCGCTTTGGGCTGTTTGAATGAGCCTTAACATTACGTTTGGAGTAGAAAGACAGTTATATTTACATTACCTGGCATAATGCTTAATAAAGGCCTTTAAAACGTATTGTTATTATGAGTATTGAGTATTACTGTTTACTTCCACAGTCACATTGTATGAAAGAGCACAAACATGGGATTTGAAAGTTGAATGACACGTGCATGTCTGAAAGATTTTAAGAGTTGAACGGAGTTTGTAGCTGAACGTATGAATGAGTAGATAAGAATTGAAAATGCGATGAAAAGTGTGAAAATGTGTAAATTGTGAAAAAAAAAAAAGAGCTGAACATTTTGATGGTTGAAACGTGAGGACGGAGAAGAACGGCCAAAGAAACAGGTGATTAAAATGGTTTGTACTCTCTGAAAAGGTTGTAAAGTCACATCACTCTTGTGATTACTTCTACACGGGTGGCAGAACAAATCAAATAGCACAATAGTTCAGGCCTCTCCAGTCAGCACATTCATCCCCAACACCATGAATATGAATGTTTCTGCTCTGACAGCATTTACCTGAACTGTGTTTTTTGTTCGTCTGCGTGTTAAGACTCTCACTCTTAACGCGCAGACAAAGGTGTCATGTTTGTTTGAGTCATTCTTCTTTTGCATTTGTTCTAATCTGAAGGATTCACAATAACAGGAAGCTTTTTTTGATTGGGGGACACCATGCACTGACCACCTGTTGATCTGTGTAACGACCAGAAATCCCCTCAATATTCAGCTCCTTGTAATGAATACTTCTGCTGAAGAGAATCCACGGCCTCCGTCTTCCCGTGTCTGCGTCATCTCCATCAATTTTTCCATCTCACACTTCACTTTACTTCATCCTCGACATTTGCGCTGGCGGGTGCGGGAAGCTGTGTTTAACATTAGGGTTGATTCATTACGTCAGAGCTTTGGTAACACGTTTAGTACCAATAACTTGCTTTGTATAACTGGGGCGTGGTTTACAAATGATTTAAGTGCAAAGTAATAAGGACAAAGCAAAACATCCTTCAACAGCTTCACAAGACAAGCTCTGAAGAAAACCAGAAACAAGGCGAATCAAATGAATCCTCCAGGTTTCTAGTTTTTCTATTTATTAGTGACATCCGAGGCCTCAGTGTGATAACACTGTTACAGTATCTGTTTGCATTCATCTTTAAGACCACACTTCATTCCTGTTGAGAATATTTAACATATTTGATTTTCTTTCAAAAGACTCAAAAAACGTGCCACCACATCTCTCAAGGAAACTCTCACACTCCAATCACAATGAAAGAAAAGAAGACGGAAGGTAAGGCCAGTTTCTCTGATCCCTGTCTCTGGTAACAAGCTCAGGAATCTCACAGTATTTTCACTTGACTTGCTGGAGGGAATTTTTTATCTTACAGAACTGACGGCGTTGCAGACTTTAAAGCCCTTTGAGACATAATTTGAATAATTGTGCTGCTTCAAAAACACGACGCCACCGCAGGAGCTGTTGCACGACTGTTCCTGGTCTCTTGACCTACTTAAGACAAACAAGGTCAAAAAGTGAAGTGCGACAGTGCAGAATCTAAATCCACATCATGGCGTAGATGTCATCATGTAATTCTACATTATGCACCATAGTCGTTAATCAACCGTATGTGTAACGGCAAAGCAACGTGTTAAGTTGCTTGTTTTTCTCTTGATCCCCCTTCATGGTTTGAGGCTCCATCTTTGTTTTTCTTCACTCCGTCTCGATCGGCTGAGTCATGAAGCGACTGCACCTAAAAATTCAGAATAGACACACCAGTCTTGGCAGACTTATCAAACCAGGCACATTTCCTCATTTTTATTTTAACCACTAAGCTTTTTTTTGATGATGAAGTTCGTGACCAAATCAACAACCAAACAACGCCTTCCGAACCAAATTGGTGGTTTTTGAATTTGTTCCAACACAAACAACAGCCAACAGTCTTAGCATTTCTCCCAAAGTGTCTCAGGGTATCTCCCAAAGCAACAACTTGATAATGTGCAGATCAGCGAGCAAGGCTGTAGACTTGTTTGAATTCAAAATACTGCTCCTAACCTACAAAGCCCTTAATAACCAAGCTCCATCATATCTCACAGAGCTCCTAGTTTCATTTCATCCCAATAGGTCACTTGTCTCTACTTGTGGTTCAGAGTCTGTGAGAGTAGAATGGGAGGCAGAGCCTTCAGCCACCAGGCTCCTCTCCTCTGGAACCAGGAGGCAGACGACATCTCTACATTAGAGTTCAACTTCAAACCTTCCTCTTTGATAAAGATTATAGTTCGAGCTGCTCAGGTGTTTAATAAACCATTTCTTTATTATGCTGATATAGGCCTAGACTGCTGGGGGATCTTATATCATGAGCATCTCTCTCCCTCTCCCGTTCTCTCCTTCTCCCTCTTTCTCTCCCTTTATATCTCTCTCCTTCTCCCACTTTTTCAATCTCTCTCTCTCTCTCTCTCTCTCTGCCCCCATGTATCTACATTACATGTCACTAACTCTGTTTTCTCTCTCCCCTAGTAGATCTGACCCCAGAGCTGCAGGATCCAAACCCCTCATTATTATTATTATTACTATCATTATTATTAATAATATCATTGTATTTATAAGTATCAGTTTTCACTAATTATAAGTATCAGTCTGGTAGAAATTAAAGCAACTGTTATACTACCCCCCCATCCCCCGATATTTTTACAGTACATGTCACTAACCCTGTTTGTGTTTTCTATCTCTCCTAGTGTATCTCTGACCCCAGAGCTGCAGGACCCAAACCCCTCATTATTATTATTGCTATTATTAATATTAATATTAATATCATCACTAATAATAACAACAACGTAATTGTATTTTTTAATTATAAGTATCAGTCTGGTAGAGATTACAGTGGCGGTTGTACATCTGTCCTCTCTCTCCTCTCTCTCTCTCTCTCCTCTCTCTCCTCTCTCTCCTCTCTCTCCTCTCTCTCTCTCTCTCCTCTCTCTCCTCTCTTCCCCCTCTCTCTCTCCTCTCTCTCCTCTCTCTCATCTCTCTCTCTCTCTCCTCTCTTCCTCCTCTCTCTCTCTCCTCTCTCTCCTCTCTTCCTCCTCTCTCTCCTCACCCCAACCGGTCGAGACAGAAGCTCCGCCCACAACTGAACCTGGTTCTGTCAGAGATTTCTTCCTGTTAAAAGGGAGTTTTTTTCTCTCCACCGTCGCCAAGTGCTTTGCTCATTGTGGGATTTGTTGGGTTTTCCTTGTAATATTGTAATATTGACCTCACTATGTAAAGAGCCTTGAGACAATGTATGTTGTGATATGGCGCTATACAAATAAAATTGAATTGAATTGAATTGAATTGAATTGCCGTATGAATCCAGAATTCAAATCTTACGAGCAACGTCTTTGCAACGTTTCTCGAGGTCACGTCAGATTTTTTTGCAAAGATTTCAAATGGTGTAAAAGTGTGTGGGAGCTCACCATCAGTGTTTGTTTGGTTGATCCACCACCTGAAACCAGTTGCAGTCAAAGTGGTGTCAGTTCAAGTCCTCCGGTCTTAACCAACAAGGTCATACAGTCTACGCTCTAACCTCTGTTACGACCCGTAGGATGGGAGCTGGTCTTCGTTGTCACGGTAACAACAATAAACATATGGTTGGTATCTGACGGGGGAAAAAGATTGTGATCTGGGTTAAAGGGAGAATCCACGGCCTCCGTCTTCCCGTGTCTGCGTCATCTCCATCAATTTTTCCATCTCACACTTCACTTTACTTCATCCTCGACATTTGCGCTGGCGGGTGCGGGAAGCTGTGTTTAACATTAGGGTTGATTCATTACGTCAGAGCTTTGGTAACACGTTTAGTACCAATAACTTGCTTTGTATAACTGGGGCGTGGTTTACAAATGATTTAAGTGCAAAGTAATAAGGACAAAGCAAAACATCCTTCAACAGCTTCACAAGACAAGCTCTGAAGAAAACCAGAAACAAGGCGAATCAAATGAATCCTCCAGGTTTCTAGTTTTTCTATTTATTAGTGACATCCGAGGCCTCAGTGTGATAACACTGTTACAGTATCTGTTTCATCTTTAAGACCACACTTCATTCCTGTTGAGAATATTTAACATATTTGATTTTCATTCAAAAGACTCAAAAAACGTGCCACCACATCTCTCAAGGAAAATCTCACACTCCAATCACAATGAAAGAAAAGAAGACGGAAGGTAAGGCCAGTTTCTCTGATCCCTGTCTCTGGTAACAAGCTCAGCGCAGGGACTCAAAGAGCATGACAGAGCGGCTTCCTTCGAATTATCTAGCGTGTCTCCGCCTGCTAATCATCAGAGTATCTAGCGTGTCTCCACCTGCTAATCATCAGAGTATCTAGCGTGTCTCCGCCTGCTAATCATCAGAGCAGAAGCACGCCGGCGACGCCCGTTACAAACCCCAGGCGAGTAACGAAAACACACCCTGCAGAAAAAAAGGTTTGGAAAACTTCACGTTTCAAAGAGACTCACTGGATCAGAGTTCATCATTGAGCTTGAAAACCCCTGCAGAAATGATCAGGAGACCCCAGTCTTCTTGAAAACCCCTGCAGCAATGATCAGGAGACCCCAGTCTTCTTGAAAACCCCTGCAGCAATGATCAGGAGACCCCAGTCTTCTTGAAAACCCCTGCAGCAATGATCAGGAGACCCCAGTCTTCTTGAAAACCCCTGCAGCAATGATCAGGAGACCCCAGTCTTCTTGAAAACCCCTGCAGCAATGATCAGGAGACCCCAGTCTTCTTGAAAACCCCTGCAGTTGCGGGACAAGAACTTAAACTAATTTAACCTTTTTCAAATCAAATATTTTTTTCTTACACAATGTGAAAATCTTTCGGTCCCGCGAAGAAAGAGTTGACAAAACATGATGTAAAATTTGCATGATGAGTTACCTGTCACTCTGCAATCCACAACTGAATCATCAGAAGGAAAGATATGTGACTGATTTATGAGGAGCGCAAACACAACAATGAGGAAGGCAAATTCCCTTTTTTCATTTCCTTGTGCAGGTTTTTGTTCCTCTGGGGCAAAGCTGTTATCTTAAACACTCACGCAAGTGATGCTTATTGCATATTTCTATATTTGTGTGTTTTACGATGCCTGGATGCTCCGACCTGTCAGTCGGAACTCAAGAAGCACATCAGCTGACAGCAGAGATCTCTACATCCGCCCACATCAGCCGACTGCTCAGCTCATCCTCTTCTGATCTTCTTCACAACGCGCCCCCATCCCAGCACCTCCTTCTCATACTGTATCTGGGGATTAGCTTAAAGTGGCAGTGAGCGATTCTAAAGCGACACACGTTTTGTAAAAGTCAGCGAATACATTTCCCCACTGGAAGAAAAATCTGTGTTTTCGAGAGAGAGAAGCTCTCTCCAAAAATCGTGGCTCAAGGAGTGGTAGGGAGATGTGCTCTCCCTATCCCAGAGCCATACCGCCAAACATAAACTATTGGCTATTATTGAAAGGAATCTATTTTGACAGTAACGGACCTGACTGAAGTGAAATTGTATCCAGCTCGCAGACGAACGAGAAAAGACTGCAGGGTAAAATAAACTGCCGCCGCGTGTCACCTCACGATCGCACTTGACAGGCAGTCATTTGTAGCTGCAAAGTGACGGACATTTGATACGGCGGCAGTGGCGGCGGCAGCTCACAAGCTTCTTTGTTGTGCCTTTTGTTGGTGGCGGCTGTGTATGGCGTGTCACTTACTGTCAGACAGAAGCATGAACAAGGAAGAGTAATCGAGACTTTGAGTAAATAAACGCAAAACAATGTTATTTAACGTAGAAGAAGAAGAAGATTTACACGATGTCGCAGCAGGAAACGAGGTCCTTGAGAAGAGCTGCTAGCGTTAACGTTGACGATGCTTATGACATCACGCAAATGGTCACATCTGCTGTGTACATGAACATCTGAGGTGATGTGAGAGAGAAAGAAACCCGACAGATAAAGATCTTTTCAGACACCGCGGCGAGAATGTTGAACGAATGTGCCTCCAGGTCGAAACAAACCACGACTTGAAGATTTATGCCAAAGTGTTCTGAGCCACGCGGAACGTCATGTAACAAAGTCACAACAACAACCATCAGATAAACATTCCTGGGTGGTTCAAGAGTTTCCAGTTTCTGTATATCGGGGGCGGCGCTGGAGGCCGTTACTGCGAGTTGCTCCTGTGCAGGTCATTGCGTACAAGTCCCCGAGGTCGAACTGTTTTGTTTTTCCAAGGTCACTGTGTGAGCACGTGAAGTGTTGGCAACTTGAAAATCCTTTCAATCCTGCGGGACACAGGTGGAGAGGAGGTCTGGCAAGGGGGTCACAGACGTACTGTGCATCCTCTGGGGACCATGGGAGGAGGATGAACCCATTTCTTTTCCTTCTTTACCGCTTTTGGCAAGTGCATGAACTTGAAACTTGCCTCAGAGCAGAACCTGAGGCCGACGCCTGCCGAGACTCTGACAGAGTATGGGGTTGTTTTTTTGGTTTGATAATAAGAAGTGACAGATTTCTGACAGAAGAGGTTTGATTTCACTCGTGTTAGTTGTTTACTTCATCACCGTTAAGCCCCAGTTACTGTATCTTACTCAAACATGAACTGTGTCACGTGCCTCACACCAGGTGTTTGCCATTCCCTCCTTTTAAATAAGAGAAGTCAAATACTTTATCAGACCCACAACAGGGACATTTGGCGGTTCACAGCTGCGAATGGGAGAGTCAAGACGAATAAAAAAGAATAAGTAAACATGCAAAATAAGGAATAAAACTGAAAAAAATATACAACGTAAACAGTTCTATCTGCACACCAGCCTCACAATAACTCTCTTTGCTCGAGAAATGGTGGGAATGTTGTCTGCGGGGGAGTCTGACCTGTTTTGCTGCACATGCTTGCAAATCTTCCAAAATTACCCATCACCTCCCAAACGCCCCTTGACACCTGCAGCCCCGACCTGAACGCTGCCTCACGTCGTCTTGCAGCAAATGCAGCAGCAACATTTGACACTGAACATCTTGGGAGGGCATTCACCTTCTCTAACAGTGACTTTTTTTCTTATTATAATTGGAATATTTAATTGAACCACATTCCCGAACAGTGAGTGCAGCTGCTCTCCTGCAGGCGGCACTTTGGGTGTTGCTGATGGGACTGGCTTTGTGTTTTTTGATGACTCATCAAGGTGCTTTATAAAAGGAACTTCATCAGACACAAGTCACTTGCCACAATACACAACATCATGGAAGAAGACAATGATATTGCAAAGTAAGTCCACATTTTAATATGATTATTTATATATATATAGAATGATAGATATTACCTGAATGTGAATGTTTCAGCAGAACGAGTGAGAAAATAATGAAATATTAGTTAGAGATTTAAAACTTAATTTGATACTTTTCCTCTTTATTAGTGCGTACATTATTATGAACTAAATTATTATCAAATTATTTTAAACACATCATAATGCAGGTATGAGAAGATATAATGACAAATACGTTCAACAATTATCAATTACCCTGTTATTGAAAATATATTTCACATCATTACAAATGTATGGTTTTAAATGAATCCTTTCATATTGCTATGGGCACTTCTTTGACTCCTATCTTACTATCTATCTGTCGATCTAACTTATTTTATTCATTTATTTGTTACTACTTTTATGGCATATTTATCATAATTTCGTATCATAATTCACCGTATCACCCTCCCACCTTCGTACTCTTCTGATCGTCGTTGTGTCTTTTCTCCGGCAGGGCGTGGGACACCTGTCGAGAAGTCCCCGTCATCGAAGATGAGCAAACCCCCTGGAAAATGATCAAACTACTAAAGATCATCTCTCTTTTTCTGGTGGCGGTGATAGTGTTCGGACTGGCACTATGCAGCAAGGTATGATCATTTTAATCTTTTTTTCCAATAATGACATTAATGATGTAAATAGGAGTGAAGCTACAACACGGGGAGAATGACCCCTTGAAGTCTGGACGTCGCTGCAGGAAATCTCTGCGTCGTGGACAGAAACGATGTTGACTTACAGGATTTCAGACTTCAAGTATCACTTGAGATAAGATTTTTTTCCCTCTGTTCCAGGCTTCTTTCCTCGTACTTATCACATTGGCCAATGAAGGAACAAAAACCCTGACGGCAGAGCACAAACCCGTCGCTCTGCTGTGCATCGGCTGCTCCCTCATCTCCTCCAGTGTCCTTTTATTTCTCAAAAGCATCTGGAAGGCGTGTTACAAAACATCAAAAGTGCCAGCCACAAAAACGATGGCCCTGGTAAGAAGAGAGTCGACATCTGCAAACATTATCTGATCTGGCAGGATTTTTTTCTTACAGTGTTGTTGAATTTCATCATGTCTTCCACTTCTGCATCTGCTCCAGGTTCTGTTCTTCGAGTTTCTGGTGTCTGTCGGTGCAGCGATCCTCACCATCGTGGCGATGCCACACTTGGACATTGTGACCAACGTGACGATACTGAACGGCGTAGCCGTCCTCTCCTCGCTCCTGCAGATGATCGCTCAGTGCACCGCCAAGGAAAGGAACCGCTTCCTGCTGCCGTCCATCACCGCCTTCCTCCTCATTTTGCTCGGTTATGTCCTGTTCCTCGTCTTGTACATCATGAAGAATCCTTCTGATATCAAGATGGCCGTTTGGGTGGGTCTGGCTGTCGGTGGGTCCTTCCTGGTGTCGTTCAACTGGTGGGAGAACTACTTCCGATTGATCAGCGAGAACAGCAGCTCCGTCTTCCTCAAGGACCTGTGTAAAGACGTCAGAAAATGCCAGAACCTCCTGCACATCCTCTCCAGCCTTCTCAGGATTGTGGTGACCGCCTGTGTGCTCGGAGCCTACGTTCCTCTGGCAAAAATGGACTGGAGCGTCGTGACCTCCATCCCGAGCCGCGAGACAAGGATCGTAGCCATCACCGTCGGGGTGCAGCTGATCTCGTCAGCACTCTGCCACTGGTTCGCTGTCGCAGCCTGCAAGATGCATGCCCTGCGACGGTGCTTCATCATGCCTCTGTACCTGGCCTCTCTGGCCGTCATGGCTCTGCTAGTCATCCCCGTCATCGTTTACTATCAGGACTACAGAATCAGTCTGAATGGGACTTCGAGCATCAACTTCACAAGCTACTGCGATGTGGTTGTGGATGGAAGGAACCAGAGCCTGAACGGCAGCGTGTTCCCCGAGCTGGTTCTGGATGTTACACACACTCTGTGCTTTCTGGACATGTCCAGCATAACCGACATTGGCCTACTGACAGGTAATGACCCAGATTCTTTCACTAATTACATACACAATACTTCCACAAAACAAGTTCCTAAAGAGATGCATTTCACGCATTATTTAGTTTATTGGGTTAGGGTTAAGTGTGCAGGTCCTCAGGGCACCGCACCCTGTTCTACATACATGTGAGCCACAGTTATGTGTTGTGTTGAAGAAGAAAGATCCATCCGGAAAAGCCTCTTTCTAAGTGCTCAATTTTTGCTTAAACTTCGTCATGCAGTCGGGATAAAAGTCATCTTCATCTGATGTTGGAATTTCCGTTTATCTTCCCTCAGGTTCCGCAGTGACTTGGTGGATCGGGCTCGTGTTGGCCACTCTGCATCTGTGGTACCTCAATGTTTTCCGCATCCAGAGAACCCAAGACCTGTTCATCAGGAGGTTGTACGAGGGCGCGTTCATCGAGCAGTCCCTGCTGCTCAACACCCGCTTCAACATCCAGAACAAAAACAGGATGAAGAAGTAAGTGTGTGTGTGCTGCGTGTGTGTGTGTGTTTGGCCAATTCCATTTTGGTCCATTAGTTCCACAAAATGTTCTTGGACTTTTTTGGATGTGGTTATCTTGTTTCTCAAATGTGCGAATCTTGTCTTGTGAAGTTTTAGGGACCTGGAAGCAGTGATGTTGTATCTGTGTGCAACCATGTGGCATGAGACCTATGACGAGATGATGAATATCATCATCTCAATATTCAGGTGAGTTAAGCAAACTGGGTTGTTTTTTTTAAGCAGGAATGTTCAATAATAGAATCTGTTGAGTCCCTGATGTTCATCGTTTTGTGGACTGAGCAGCAGATCCTCAGTTCGACCATCGGTCGGACAAGTAAATGTTACCTGTTGTGGAAAACACAAAATGAGTTGCTAATTTTTGACCATCTTGGTCAGTTAAGGTTGTTGTCGCAGATGTTTTATATCTTTGGCTCAGCCACGTGTTCAGCAGTGTTCTATAACTGTATCTCAGTCTATTTCCTGATATTTACTCTTTTTGTTTCTCTGATCTCTGCAGATTGGACAGGTACAGACCAAAGACCGAGCCAACATTCAATGATTTCACCTTCGAAGCCCACATATACTTTGACGATGCATTTGAAGACGCCGGGGGGAGTCAGGAGCGTCATCTTAACGAATACGCAAAGAACCTTGTGCAAGTCTTCAGAGAGGTTTACGGGTAAGAACCTTGCTCATTGATGGTCAATATCCCCTTTTAGTATTAGTCCAGGTTTGTCCTGAGAGACGCAACTGGCACAATAATTTTGCAAATGACGATCAAGGTGTTCTCTCATTCTTTGTCATTAGCATCTTTACAAATGTGGATCAAGAGTTCTTCAGAAGGCAGCATCACGTCCCTGAGCAGAAGATCATAAGGACACCGTACGGAGGTCGTCTCGTCATCACCATGCCTCACGGGAACCTCATCAACGTTCACTTCAAGGACAAAGACCTCATCCGCCATAAGAAGAGATGGTCTCAGGTAGGAAAATAACAAACCCAAGATTATTAATCATGGATTATTTATTATAAACTGTGTTAAAAATACTGGTTTTGATTCTTTTTTTGGTTATTTTTTAGGTCATGTACCTTTACTATCTTCTGGGCTGGAAACTCATGTCCAAATATTACGCTCGCTGGCAGAAGGGAGAAGGAGAGATAGAGCTGGGAGCTGAGGTCCAGGTGAGATACGAAAAACTTGATCTTGATCTTAGACATGCATGCAGATCATTTCTAAATGACACTTAAAAGGCTGTTTTTAAAATGTAAAACAACTGTTCTTTTCAGAAAGAGAAGCACAACACCTACATCCTGGCTCTGGACGGGGACACAGACTTCCAGCCGGCTGCTGTGTTGCTGCTCATCGATCGTCTGAGAATGTACCCGCGTGTTGGGGCAGCTTGTGGCAGGATTCACCCCACTGGATCAGGTTGGTACACAAAGAAACTGTTAGGAGAAGAAATGGATCATGTATAAAGATATGTCAAGGTTTAAAATAACTGTATTTCCTCTTGCAGGTCCTGCAGTGTGGTTCCAAAAGTTTGAGTACTCCATCAGTCATTGGCTGCAGAAGACGGCCGAGCACGTGATCGGCTGTGTGCTCTGCAGCCCCGGCTGCTTCAGTCTGTTCAGAGCAGAGGCGCTGATGGACGACAACGTGATGAGGAGATACTCCACTAAGTCCACAGAGGCGAGCCACTTCATCCAGTACGACCAAGGTAACAGATGTCATCTGGTAGAACGTCCTGTCTGTCGCTCAGTCTCGGCGGTAGCCTCCTCAGTGGGTTTCTCCTTCCTCCTGTCTCACACGTGTTCCGTTTTTCTTTGCAGGTGAGGACCGCTGGCTCTGCACTCTGCTGCTGAAGCAGGGATGGAGGGTGGAGTACAACGCAGCATCTGATGCCTACACCAATGCACCTGAAGACTTCAAAGAGCTGTACAACCAGGTGAGTGCTGCAGCTCATCAGACCCTTCACGGATATGACGCCACTGAAAAACCCACAGAGACACAGACATTCACTACATATCCGCACCTTACATGCAAAGTCAATGTAAAGACTGGGTGGCCCGAATGACAAGTCCAATCCACGCTTCACATGCTCAGGGTGCAATATTTGAACTAGAGCTAAATATTTGTGTGACGCATTGTTGCGAAAGCCCGTCAGCGCTGAAATCCTCCCAACGTCATTGACGACTGCGTCCAACAGAGAAGGGATGGATATTCGCCGGTAAACAAAAATGATCTTGCAGCCAAGTAACGTTACATCAAAATTCATTCCGCATTCATACAGCGCTACTATATGCTGCACTTCTTTGCTTTTCACACATTCACACTGACAAAATTTAGGGTTCAGTGTGTTGCTCAAACAGACTGGAGGAGGCGGGTATCACACCGCTGACCTTCAGGTTAGAGGACGACCTGCTCCACCACATGAAACACAACCACAGCCTCATGCTAATGTTCATTTGCCAATTACAGCGAAGGCGATGGGGACCATCCACATTGGCCAACGTGGTGGATCTGCTGGGCGCCACCGCGACTGTCTCCAAGAAGAACTTATCCATCTCCAAACCCTTCATGTTCTACCAGCTCTTTAACCTGGTCTCGGCCATTCTGGCGCCCGCCACCATCTGCCTTATGGTTGCAGGTTCGTCTTTATATTTTGGTTTTGAGGATGTAACGTTTGTTTGAGATCAACTGGTGTCCATTGATCACATGGTTGTTGAAGCCCTTTGTTCAAAAGGGAAGAGCGACATGTAACATTCCTCGTCCACTGTCTCCTCCAGGTAGTCTGGCCTTCATCTTTGAAATTCACTCCGGTGGTGCTCTGGTCATAGCTGTGATACCTCCAATCATTTACCTGATTCTTTGCTTCAAGCTCAAGTCAGACACCCAGATCTCCGTGGCAGCAGTTTTAAGTGTCATTTATGCATTCCTCATGTTGGTGGTGACAATGTCCATTATCGGTAAGGATAACTTTTGCAGTCACATGTGGCTACTTTATTTTTACTGTCAAATGCTGCTTGAAGGTGCTTCAATCTTAAAAAAAAACTCTTCATCCTTCAGGTGCAATGGTGAAGGACAATACCATCCTGACACCCAGCAGCATTTTTATCCTCACCATGGCCGGCATCTACGTCATCACCGCAATCATGCATCCTGCGGAATTCCCTCTGGTGTTCTACGGCTTGCTCTACATCCTTTGCATTCCCAGCGCCTACCTCCTGCTCACCATCTACTCCATGGTCAACATGAACAACGTGTCCTGGGGCACCAGGGAGACGAAACCTGCTGCTGGGGCTGCCACAACCGCAGTCACCACCACGCAGACAAAGACACAGAAAGGTAAATTGGTATTGATTGATCCCAGTGCAAAAGGAGACCAGTATTATTGTTTTTAATTTGTTGAACTGAAAGGAATTTTTTTTTTGCAGCCAAAAGCACCCTCCAACAGTTCTTCTCGTCGATTAAATGTTGTAAAAAATCCAATCAGATGCCTCAACAACAACAGCTCAGTGTCAGTCAGGAGAGTATGAACCCAGAGCCTGTACAGGCCGAGCCACAGCCCCAAAACACCATTGTTGAAGATGTGAGGATCCCAGAGGAAGAGCAAAAGTGAGTTCTGAAGGTGAAACGATGATTGGAATCATACAGTGTGAGATGATACTAATATTCTTTTTCTGTTTGTGCTCCAGGCAAATGTCAGCTGCTGTCAACTCTCCGAGCCAATGTAAGTTCTGACAAAGCTGCGAATGAGCTTTAACACACTTGCAGATGTGACGTTATCTAACACCCTCATGTCTCGCTGTTATCTCCAGGTTGGGTCACACAACTACAGGAGCTGTCCACAGACATGCCCCTGCAGGAGGACTCACTGAATGAGGTGCATATGACTCTTTTGATTTATGATTTGTAAGATATTCAGGCCTTTTTTGCAGTCTGAATATGAACAAACACACTATGGCCTAGAGTTCATGGAGACATATTCTGCTTTTTCAGTTTTTCTCTTTTTTTCTAGTGTTATAGTTTTTTTTTGTGAATGTAAAAGTTCTCTAACGTCGTAATGTCACGATGTTCCTGGAAGTGAAATAACGCACGCTTAGCGGCTATTCTCGACTCCCCCAAACACTGCTAGGTGAAGAGAGAGAACTTCCTACATGCACTGGAAGCAGTTGACCAATCACAACAGAGTTGGGCAAGCTGGCCAATCAGAGCACACTTAGCTTTATCAGGAGAGAGGGGCCGTAAAGAGACAGGGGAAAAACCAAGTGTTTCAGACAGAAGCTGTGAAAGAGGAGCTGCAGTGAAATTGATGTGTTTACTGAACATTAGAGCATGTAAAACCTTTCAAGTCATAACCCACGTTACAATTGTGAACCTGAATATGGGCAGAATATGTCTCCTTTAATATATGCCGTGGACACTTGACACACTACATAGATCTTTTTCAGCCACGTGGCTTCATAAGTTAGTTTCCTGTCATATCTATAGTTATAGGAATATGAATTAAATATAGGGATGAACTAAATGAAAGTGTTTATGTGTTTATCTGCAGGAGGAGAAGCAGTTCTGGATGGATCTTCAGGAGAAGTACCTCAAACCTCTGCCCGTTGACAAGGAAAAACAGAAACAGATCACCAGTGACCTGAAGGAACTTAGAAACAAGGTGCGTGTGTGCAGCTGAAATGCAGCTCCTGTCGAACAGGAAACCACTGTGCAGTTTTTATCTTACACTCATCTCATCCTTCTCATAACACACAGATCAACTTTGCCTTCTTCATTTTGAATGCCCTGTGGCTGGTGGCGACCTTCACCCTCCAAGTCTTTGAAGCCGCCTTCACCATCAAATTCCCAAAAGTCGGGCTCGACCTCATAAAAAACGGAGATGTGACAGTCGATCCTATTGGCTTCATGTTCATTTTTGGATTTGCTACATCGGTCATCATCCAGTTCTTAGCCATGTTTTCACACAGGTGACCACTTTTTACACCAGATACCTTGTTTGTTTTTCTCCACAGTGTTCTAATGCTCATGATGTCAATAATGTTTTTCTCTTCTGTTTATCCAGAGTCTACACCCTGATCCATTATGTCGCCTTTATGGACACCGAGGCCAAACAGCAAAATCGTGGAAAACAAAAATACCTGGAAGGCAAAAAGGTATTCATCTCTGTTTCTATTTTTAGCACTGATACTTATTCAAACCAGTCCATTAAATCTTGTGTGGTTCAAAACAACAAGACATTACTTGCAAAGTCAGTGAAGGGTTCTTCATATTCAATTCAATTCAATTTTATTTGTATAGCGCCATATCACAACATACATTGTCTCAAGGCACTTTACATAGTGAGGTCAATATTACAAATTTTAGCCCCGTTTTATAAATACTTGAAATGCTCCGTCTTTACTCGTTCTTCTTTACTCCTTTGGTTCGAAAAGCAGGGAACTTTTATGAGTTACTTTCATAATCATGCTCATAATCGTGTTCTGTATGGAACCGCAATCATTGTTATTTTTAAAACAATTTTCATGTACGCAAAGATCACGGTGTGTAGAATTGACCTCACCTTAATTGGGCGGGTTTGATTTTACATAAGCTACCTTTGTAAGAGAAGAACAAGCAATTGGCAGGCAATTACTCAAATTACCTTGAATGCTGAAAACGCCGCACCCTCTTGCTGCCGTGGTTCATCCAGCTTCCAGCAGTCATCCAGGTGTGGTGGCAATTATACTGATGCTTCTTTTTATCTCCCGCCAGGTCAATTTGGTCACTGAAACCAACTCCAACACCGACTCCATCGCAGAGTCCACCCTCAACGTCGACTCAATCTCCAGCGCCGACTCCACCTCCAGCGCCAACTACCAGGAGGACTCGGAGGTCGAGGACAGCGACTTTGACTCTCGAGTTTGAGTAAACAGACTCTCTGCACGACCGGAACACTTTAGCACTTTGAACTTTCCACTTTAATGATGTTTTTACTAGCGTGTGTTATTTAAGTAAAGTTTACTTTTTTACTAATTAATTTATTCATAGAAGCTTTTATTGAACCAGTAAGCAGAAAATACCTGAATGAAAAGAAAAATATGAAAACAACTCAGGGTCAGAGCAAGAAACACAAACAGTGTTGTTGTTGTTGTTGTGTGAATGAAAGCACCAGACAACAATGTTAGAGCTATTTATGAAGGACCTGTTTACTCTTGAGTTTGCTGCTTCTGTATTTAATGCATGATGTGAGGAGGAATGAATGAAGTTTAGAAAGACACTTTCTGTGTCCACCGACGTAATGAAGGTCTTTTAATGATGAACGCACAGCGTTAGACCCAAGACTTCTGAAGGAAGGGCCGGGGCCCTTAGTGCGCATGGTGCAAGCTGACCACCAGGCCCCTGTATGCTTATATTGGCGTGCGAACCACTAGGGCCTCCCACTACCCGTCAGCACTTACAATTTGCGGGTCCCTGAGCCCCATGGTGTTTAAATCATAAGCTGAGCCTATGTTTTAGGGGGACACGGGCGGGATTTGTCCCGATGCTGCCAACGGTCAGTCTAACTGCGACAGATGGGTCAAAGTTTTTGTAAGCGAGCGAGCGAGTGAGAGACAAAGAGAGCAAAGAGTGCTGCACACAGCTCTACAAACACTAAGTTGGAGACTATTTTTGTTGTGTAATGTTTTTCTATCATTTTAATGCACGTGAGGGATATGCATCGATGCTTTATTTTGATAATCTGACTCTTTAAACTGTTTTTTAGAGCATTTTTGTGTAGTGATCTCTACTTCTACTGTCTTTGTAAGATGTCTGGGATGAACACGTCGGCTTAAAGCTGAAATTTATACATCTGAGGAGGCTACTGGCCACAAAAACTGTAAAGAGCTTTGGAAAATATAGAATAGGAACTATTTTTGAACGAAAAAATGAGAAAAAAAATATGTTTTTACGTTGTGTAATTTTACCTTTTACGCAATAACAAGCTATGTGTTACTATGTTTATGTATTGAAGTACTTTATGATGACGTTTTTGAAATACATTTTAAATATGATTATATTTGAGATAACCTGACTTTTTTTAATGTAGATGAACAAAAACAGAATACTAATCATTTCTTAGTCGTAAATGTGCAATATTTCTCCCCAACATATTCAACATAAAAGTGAAAGCAGACAGAATCAAATAGTTTTACATTTTGTTCTTTTTTGAGTCACAAAATATTTTTAGACATTGAGGTTTAACCTCACTAATCCAAATTTAGAACAAATCGCTGTAAGACTGTGATGACATTGTTCGCAATGTACTGTAGCTACTAAACTAAGCTATGATCAGCCTCTCCCCCATCTCAGAGTGGAGTCCCTCTAATTGTAGTTTAATGCTGCGTACGACTACGCCTAGGTGTGTAATCCTTATTCTGCAGAACAAGAACACATATAATTAAGAAATACTTTTAGTCTTAGTGCACATACTGGCCTCTGAGAGCACATTTGGCCATTTTAAAGGAAGATAGATGAACTGGTACATACTACCGTTTAAGAGTTGCAGGACTCAGAGAGGACGAATACACCTCGACACAAGCGCAGATGACGTCAAAAGCAAAGCCAACGCTCCTCCTCTCTGCTGACATGACTCGGTCATAATGTTGATTTAAACAGGTAAATCAGGGATTCGGTGTTACACCTCATGAACTCAGGAGAGAGATTTTCTCAAACTCCAACGTGATTGTGTCTTCAGATGTGGACTTTGGTGATTCGACCCCACTGACGCATTGGACAAAACCCAACTGATATAACATGAAACTTCTCTTGTTCAGGGCAATGATTGAGAGACTGTGGTCCAACAGAGACGCGGCGATATATATCCGAGAAAGGGATTCTGACAGTGCGGGAAACTGGGAATGATGGAGTCGAATGTTACAAGAAAATATATTTAGGACAATTGAGAGAGGGAAAAGAAAAAAACTTTCACACCTCAACCTTAAAGCTGAGATAATGTTACAGGACACCCCCCATCTAATGCAGACAGTATTTCCCTTCTTCAAAAGGGGCTGATTATTCATAATTCTAGGTAATAAATAGTTTATACAACATCACAAGTATGTGTGGGATGAAAAGTCATCACGAAGAAGGAAGGGACATGATTTAATAAGGGCATGACAGTGAACATTTTAACATACAGTCTCTCCTGGAAGTCAGTCAAAACACACAAGTTAAACAAATAGAGCTGCAAAAATCAATGTCAAGAAATCAAGACAAGAGTGATAGAAGTACTGAGTAAACCAATAACTCACCCTTTACGGCACTTTCACACCTGCCTTGTTTGGTCCAGACCTTCTGACTTTTTAGTTTGGTCCAAACCAAAATTGCAGGTGTGAAAGGTTCATCAGACCACAGATTTGGTACTTAACCATGGTTCAGTTCGTTAGCAGTATGAAAAGGATTTTTGGGATCATTTGGACTTTCGGACCAATTGGAGGTAGTAGAGGCAGCTAGCTGAGCTGTTATCGCCCTGTTATTCACACATTTGTCCTGCTTGTCAAACTATTTGAGGACCCTGTTTGCCTAAGGATGCATCGCCATCACCTCTTTCACTAACAAGGACCACACCTCCAAAGTTATCAATATTAAAGTTTATTAAATATAATGCATATTGCGACGATGAAGAAAACAGGAGGGTAGAGGGTTGAGGGTTTTGGGATCAAGGGATGAAGGGGAATTGATGAGGGATCAAGGGATGAGGGGGCAAAGGGTAAGGGATCAAGGGATAAGAGAGGGGAAATGGTAAGGGATGAAGGATTGGAAGGTCGAAGGGTAAGGCATAAGGGATGAGGGGTCGCTGGGTAAGGGATCAAGAGATGAAGGATTGGAAGGTCGAAGGAACAGGTGAGCTCATGTACTTTCTGAGCGTAAATGAGTTGTTTGAGGCTGGGCCTTGTTCCCTGAACCTAGTTACCTCATACCTAGTAAACGTCATGATATGCAAATCACATTAAGTACAGAACTAAACAGGCAGAACAAACAGACACACTGTTATTTCACATTCCAACAATAGCTGTAACGTGTGCAAATTCACCAGCTTCATCACACGGCAGTTGATAATCATCAGCTCCTCCCGAGGAGAGAAGAGTGAAACAGTTTGTTAAACGACTATCGCCATCTTCGGTGTGTTACTTAATCAACACAGATGACCCAGTCATCGTGCCGAAGACTTTCTGCTTGCCAACAACAGTTTATTATACAAAAATATTTTATTTCACATTCATTTACTTTCTGCTGTTACAGGGGAAACACATCAGGGTGATTCCTGTATGTAAATATGTAAAGACTATTCCCTGGGTGGTGCAGGATGTATTTTGTTTGTTTATTAATCAGCTTGGAAAGAAAATTCCATTAAACAGATTCCACAGATTTTTATTCAACCCTCAACATATGACCTCAATAAATGTGGTACATTCAGAGATCAAAGACTTGTTGATTATGACTAACGACGTGATGCATATCTAACATGAAAGATGTAAAGAGTTTATGGGTGTGGGTCCAGAAATGCTATAGGGTTCAGGATTGTGTATGAACCAGAATGTGTGAAATGCTGCAGAGGCATTTCTCAAACTGGTAAGCCCACTCTTTTGAAAAGTTCCATAACGACCGCTTTAATGTCACGATAATCAATTAATCACTCAAGTTAACACAAGGCTCTGCATTTTCTGACGGGGTTTAAAAAAATAACAGATCACAAACTCCTGTGTTTGTCCGAGCTCATCAGCTTCCTGCGGTTTTTCAAAGATGTTTTAACAAATCTAAAACCAGTTTATGAAATGCTGGCCTACGTTACGGTAGGAGAGATTTTGGATAAATTGTTACGGCTTGTAGTGAGTTGGACCCCAGGGCAGAGACAGGACTCGAGAGCGTAGTTGCAAAAGGTTAAATCTCAGTTAACACAAAACAACCCAGCATGGGCGCATTACAAAAAGGCACTGACGACGAGGCGACGAGGCGACGAGGCACACAGCAAAGACGGGAGGGAATCTTCTGGCAGGGGAGCAGGGTGAACACCGGAGTCTTTACGGAGGGGATGACTGGAATGGATCTCAGGTGTGCCTCGTCAGACTGGCTCTGCAGAGGGGAAAGAACACAAAGCAGGAGGCGGGGAAAAGGAGGCGGGCCAAAAATGAAAACACCAAAACCTCACATAAATATGAATAAGCAAATGTTTTGTCTAAAGTCTGAATAAAACCAGATCAGATATTCAAAACAAATAGGGCTGTAAACACTTAATATTACATAACTTAATATACTTAATATAAATCTAAATGTCCTCATCACTGAAATAGATATGAAGTGAGTTAAAAGGAAGAAGAGCACAAAACTAGAAGCTCAACTAATGGAGGATCCATAAATCACATTCAAGCAATAAGCAGAGGAGAGTAAAGACTATGCAATGAATTATAATACAAAAGTATAAAATATATAATTATTATGTTATAGGCATTAATGTAATATTTGTGCAAATTGGTTTAGATTGAATCATCATAATTATAATCACAATTTAAAACGTACAAAATAAATAAATAAATATTAGTCAATTGCGTTTATTAATTATGATATGCATGTGTATTATATGTATAATGATACTATTATAATGCTATTACATGTATAATATAGACGGAATATAAAAATATAAATAATGTATATGCAGATGTATAATATTTTAAAATAGAAAGGAAATATAAATGAATGCAAAAAGTTTATTTTAATTCATTAAAAAAATTGAAGTAAATTGTTCTAAATGCCAGATTTATCATATACTATACTATAAAAATCCTATAATAGTTCTTTAGTTTTCATGAGAAGATTATCTTTTCATAGTATTTCACATTTTGCAAGTAAGTACTATTTTATAAAAATAAAAAAAAAACAGCAATCACAACAAAACTATATGAAAAATGTTAAAGTGTTTGTCTTCACAAGCCGACTCCGGGGACACACGTTTGTCCTCACTCATTTTCATTTTAGTTAAATTATTCAGTCTACAGGTGAGACTTTCTGGCAGGGAGTAAAAAAACATCAGCCAGTTTGAGTCTTTGAGCTCCAGGAGGCGCAATAGAGTCGCTCTGGCTCTATTTTCATTCCAAGCGCTGTAAGCATTTTTAACTCCACAAAGTGACATTCAATCAACAGAAATAACAAGAACCCTGCATTCGTGCCACTTACAGGGTTACTTGGAGAGGATCTGTGTCTGAATCGTGCAACCCTACCACTGGGGCCCCTCAGGGCTCTGTCTTGGGCCCCATCCTCTTCTCTCGGTACACCAGGTCACTGGGCTCTGTTATTCACTCACACAGCTTCCCCTGCCATAGCTATGCAGATGACACCCAAATCATTTGGTCCTTTCCACAATCTGGAATGAAGCACTTGAATCTGTTTTTAATAAATGTTTATTTACTCGCGAGATTCTTGCACTTTTTGAGTATTATCTTCATGATTGAACGCACCTATTGTAAGTGGCTTTGGACTAAAGCATCTCCTAAATGAATGTGATGTAATGTAATGCTTAATGTTGTTTTATGACGTTTTCATATTGTCGCCCGTTTTTATGACTGTCTGTCATTGTCTTTAGTTTTTTTGATTGTCTTGTCTTCATGTTGTTGCTGAAAAGCTTTTGCGGACAAACTCTCTTTTCATTACCAGAGGGCGGCAGCGGCACAGTAGAGAAATAATAATCAGGTGCACACTGATGCACATTTCTACAAACCTTCAACACCACACATGCACAGAACTGACGCACCTGGTAATTCAAGCCTGACGAGATATTTCTGCTTTGATGCACAACACATAACCTGAGAGAGACATTTCGCCGCAGGCGCTTTTTTTTATTTCAGTGAAGTCACTGTTAACAGGTCGGGGGAAAAAGGGACTCAGGCGCAGACTGGAGTTGGTGAAAAGAATGTTATTTATTTGCAGCAGCGTGTGTGAGCCGGCAGTGGGGGAGTGCTGGAGCAGACAGGCCATTATTAAACAAGAAACTAGACTCGGTACAAGTCTCGAAAAGCTGGCGATATATCATACTCAGAGGCACGTAACAATCTGGCAGGGAGAGGAAAATCACGCTGGTATGTAACGGCAGTGACTGAAGCAGGAAGAGTAGCAGGTGCGTTGATAGGAGTTGGTCCAGGTGTGGGGAGTATCAGCAGGAGGCTGGTCACACTCTGTGGAACCTGCAGGTGGAAAACACAGAGAAACAACCCTGAAACACACCAGACACACGGCAGGCAGAAAAATAAAACTTCAGGCGGACAACAACAGGGTTAATAATTCTCTCAATTACAAACGGCCCGATGAATCTGGGAGACAATTTCCTGGACTCTGCTTTCAGTGGAAGATCCTTAGAAGAGAGCCACACCTTGTCCCCGACAGAGTAGGATGGAGCAGGAGTACCAGCATGACGCTGGTAGTGGTCAGAGTTCCTCAACAGAGTTGCCTGGGCCCGATGCCAGGTCCGATGACACCTGCGGATGTAGAGCAGGACAGAGGGCGCAGAGATCTCCTTCTCCCGGGACAGAAAGAGTGGAGGTTGAAAACTGTAAACACATTGAAAAGGGGACAGACCTGTGGCTGATGTGGGCAGAGTGTTGTGGGCGTACTGCACCCAGGGGAGTTGAGAAAAGCAGGTGGTGGGGTTAGTTGAGACCATACAGCGGAGAGCTACCTCCAGCTCCTTATTTGCTCGTTCCGCTTGTCCGTTGGACTGGGGGTGAAACCCAGAGGTCAGGCTCACGGTGGCTCCTATAGCTCGGCAAAAAGACTGCCAAACAGCAGAGATGAACTGGGGACCTCTGTCGGAAACAATGTCTATGGGGAGTCCATGTATCAAATAGATTTCCTGTAACAAAAGTTCAGCCGTCTCCTTGGCTGAGGGTAGTTTAGGCAGAGGCAAAAAACAACAAACTTGCTAAAACGATCCACAACCGTCAGAATGGTGGTCATACCTCCAGATTGTGGCAGCCCAGTCACAAAATCCAGGGACAGGTGTGACCAAGGGCGATGACGAATAGGCAGAGGTCGCAGGAGACCAGAACTGGGCTGGTTAGACGTTTTATTCTGGGCACACACAGGACAGGCAGAGACAAAAGACTTAACATCCGCCTCCATACTCGGCCACCATGGCTACAGCCATGTTGGTTGTTTTCCACAAAATGTCTTTTCAGATCTTCGTTGTCACGTTTTAAAAATGTTGCTCTTGTGTTGATTAGGTCATATTCATATTTTTTCGTTCCAGACGGATTTCAACAGTTTTAATGTGGTTTTCTGAACAATGCCGACAAAAAACAGAGACAGAGAGACAGACGACTGGAATGACTTGTATGTGTTTGATAGCATAACGTGTTAAATGTATTAAAGGGTATTTTAAAAGAAAGATAAATTGACTTCACTACCTGAAAGACAACGCAGCCGACCCCCTTTACAAGACCTCATTTATTAATTTATTTATAATATTATCCTGCATAGTAATAAATATATTACTATACATAGTTCAAAAATGCATTTTTTAGAGGTCTCTCAACATCACAGGACTATAGACACAATCTGAAACTTATAAACGAAGATCCAAAAATAATTTAAGAGACAGCACAGAAGGTTTTTGGTTCGAAATCCTGATTCGAACCATCCAGGGCCTTACTGTGTGGAGTTTGCATGTTCTCCCCGTGTCTGCGTGGGTTCTCCCCGGGTTCTCTGGCTTCCTCCCACAGTCCAAACACATGCAGTTTGCGGTTAGGTCAACTGGAGACTCTAAATTGATCATAGGCCTAAACGTGACAGTGAATGGCCCTGTGATACGTTAGCGACTTGTCCGGGGTGAACCCTGCATCGCACCCAATGTCAGCTGGGATTGACTCCAGCGACACCATCAAGGGTTCATAGATTCACTTAAGCACAGAAACCCACAGAACACGTCCTGGTTTTTGCTCTTCAGAAACGAAACTGATCATTTAACCTATGTTAGGTAACCAAGGAGGTTAAACCTGTTTAATCAACCTGTCTCATTCCAATCCCACGTTGACTGGCACTGAAGGAAATACAGATTGTTGTTTTTGTCACTCGGGCTTTCTGGATGATAACATCTGATCTATGGTTCACTGAGTGTCAGACTCGGATTGGATTCTGGTTAATGTGGTAAATGGCATGCAGCATGCGTCTGGCAATTTTTCGGCCCAGTTGTGGGCTGCAGGGGAAAAATATTGGCGGGGAAAAAACTAAAAAAAAACTAAAAAACTAAAGTTGCGGACGGTTTTTCTGTCAATTGCGGCCGGAGCCCACTTGATGTTGGAATGGCCCATGAGTGCCACAGTCGCCCCCTCATCTCACCCGTTCAAGTGGATCAGTCCATCCAAAACAGCACTGTTCATGGTTCCTATAAAAACAGTGGAGTTCAAGAAACGTGCTAGCGACTGACCCTCCTTGCTAGCGCGTCCGTCTCCCTGCGAAGGTCGTGAGTTCGAGGTCACTCAGTTTACACGTAGGCGTTGTTGGGGAAAAATGTTTTGCTGTATTTTACACATCAGCACAAGTGAAAAACTTTGTGAGCCTTTTGAACCATCGGAGCATCAGATGAGCCTGATGAATCGGGTTGTATTGCGGCAGAGCAGAGAAAATTACAAAATCACTGGGGGTGGGAAATTAGAAAGACTAAGAGATCTCACAAGACCTATGAAGCCTGAGCCTCCCAAAATATAAGCAACCCCACACCATATTTCTGTTTTCGCTGCAATCATTTTGCTCGTTTGTTCTTTTAACTGATCACTGTGAGACTGACAAAGTCAGTGGTAGTGCAATTTAAACTACGTGGAGCACTCATTTGTACCTTTGACTGACTTCTGGGTGATAATCTACCACTTTATTGATTCTTTGACAGCAGCTTCCCTGAGGAACCTGTAGTTTTGGACTGAGCTACACTACGTCACGAGCAGCCACCGGTTCAGCCTGAACACACACCTTCATATTCCGTGTCCTCTGCAGCGTCCTCAGCTCCCGGCTGACAATGTGTGAAAATTGTTGTGATAGCAAAAACCAACATCTTTGCAGAGCAATCATGCGTGGTGAGTTTCTCAAGGTGTGTTGGTTATTCTGATTCCTGTGGCTTTTATTTTTAATTCCTGGTTGCCTCAGGTGTGATTCATGATGACAAAAAAAGTTATGAAACCAAATCCTAGAGTAAGAATTTGAAACTTAAAAAAAGCTTCGATTAACTCTCAGAGTAATGACCACAGTATCACATTTCCTAGTAGCCCATGGTCTCTGTAATCATAAACGGCATTAGGAGTGATTGTTTGGCATTTGTTGTGAAACAGAATACATTAACAGTTATCAAATAGTATTAGAGGCACAAATTGACAAATTTCCGTAATTAAGATCCCAGACTCACATTGTTCCCGAACGCCAGAGGTAAATTGCAAGTCAATTCGACTTAATTGTTATGGAAAAATTTTTAGCTGCAAACTTTGGAATGAATTTGAACCATTCGTGCATTAAACGTGAATAATGTGGCTTTCACTTGGATTTGGTTTGCTGTGGTTTCACACGACTCAAACACCTGTGAGTAAGATGTTTTTCATTACTGATGAATGTGACCTGTCAGCTTATTAAAAAATACAAATAACACATGCAAATACTTGCATTGTTTTCTTCCATTAAGGTGTGTGAAGTTCTACATTTAAATAAACGTAATATTTTCATTTTGCATGAAAGCAATCGCAGTGTTTGCATGTTGATTTTTAGATATTGCAATATTTCATTTTTAAATATTTCAATATTACCAAAAGTAAAAAGTGCACTTAAGTTTTGGAAAAGATTTTGTGTGTCTCAGGTTTACGTTACATTAAACCAGGTGACAGCTCAGGAAGTTAACTCTCCCTTCACCTTGTCCAGCCTGCATTATTCTCATATTTAGGGTGTTGGCATTTCAAAACAGGCTGAGCTGACTGTGGCGTCTGATTGGAGATGAACCACTTTTTGCTCAGCACATAACTGACGCTGGAGTAGTAAAGCCAAGACGTAGGTGACTCTAGGTGACACACGACAGAAACATGGACGAAGACAGGGCCATGCCCAAGTGAGTAGACCTGTCTTTCTTTTAAAACCTATTTTACATCATATTAAATATAATTTACTTTATTTATATTATTACAATTATTAAAAAATACTGCTACTATATACGATATATATGTTATTACCCAAAGTATTAGTTAATTATTTTGAAACAAACTCAGTCACAATATGTGTGTATATTCCTTTTAATAAACAATGATTGTTTAATGAATTTACGATTTGAGGAAAAAACTTGTCTAACTCCAAAAAGTTAGAGCAGATATTTTTTCAAAAGTTTATTCATTATCCAGTGCAGTATGTTGCTTTTAAAGCACAAACATCTATTTTCCCTCTGTGGGGATTTATAAAATGAAGAGAAATTAAAATATATTTCAGAAATTCTCTTTTTCAAAGCTTCTTTTTTAATACAAGATATATAAAAACTGGACACAATTATTATTATTACACTGTCAGAAACGTTTATTCAGCAATAAGTGTGTGTTCGTGTGTGTGGTTTATTGTATTATAGTTATGCATCTTTTTTAATATTTAATATTTTTATATACAACATTTAAAAATAATCACAGGAACAGTTGTGGTTGTTTTTTTAAATTTTCTTTATTTTTTTTTCTTTCTTTTCAAGTGTTGTCTGATTTGTGTGACAGCAGGTTTGCTGTTTAATCTTGTCGTGCAATGAGAATATAGGCATTTTAATTTTCGTTTAAATCCATATTGTGCAAGAGAGATTCTTGTGGCCTCAGTTTATGTTCAGTTTATGTTCAGGTTTTGTTGTAGTCGATTGTCGTAGCTGCTAAATTATATCATGACCACATCCCGTTATGGCTGACTTTGACTAATATATTCATACTGACATTTATTTATGAAGGAAGTTATCAGTTATCAGTTTTATGTACTCATCTGCTGTCTGGATTTATTTTACTTTAACTAATAAACATTACATCAGTCCTTTTTTAAAAGAACATTTTTGTGTCATTATTTAGGAGGTCATGGGATTTCTGTCGAGAGATTCCTGTCATTGAAGACGAACAAACGCCTTGGAAACTGATCAAAATCCTGAAGTTCTTCGCTCTGTGTTTAGTCGCTGTGCTTGTGTTTGGGTTGGCGCTATGCAGCAAGGTTTGTCATACGTTTATATTTATAGATATGTATATATTTTCCTTCCTTGTTGACTATAATTTAATTTATGTTTTTTGCTGTATTGTGGTCAAGGCATTTAAGTTGAATTAGCACAGTATGAAATTCATGTACCTCAACATTTTCACTTCATTTACAAATCAGAAATGGTGAAAATCTTTTGCGTCTTTAATCTGTAGTAGTACTTAATGATGCAATTCAATATTTTTAGTTCAACTCACCAATTGCCCAAGATAGCAATAAATAGTCTTTTAAGCTGCTGTCGGTAGGATTTGCAAAAATTACTTTTTTCATATTTGCTGAAACTGTTGCTATATCCTGGTAGTAATATGTGAGACAGATGGTCTGTGACAGACTCTGGGTCACTCAGCTCCCCCTACTGCCTTTAATGCCATTTGCCAGAATCCACCACGCCCGAGCAAAAATGTTTTTTTGCTGAACCAGTGATTCTGATTACCCCAAATAAATATATTTGTAATGCCTTGAACTGATTCAAAAGGTATATTGATAGTAGTAAGTAATCTTCACATTGTTGTATATTTATGCAATGAGAAACCAATCACTTTCAAAATACACTTTATTGCAAAGCAAATACTGAAGTTGCATAAATATTAAAATATAACTTTGAAATAAATAAATGAAATGAAAAAAATATATTGCACAGCACAGTATTTACATAGAGCACATTCTGAAGCTAAACCATCTTGGGATGAAACCAGTGCAAGAGGCAGGGACTGTCACGACGAGAAAGAAAGCAGGACCCAAATGCAGAGGTGCACTTAACATAGTCTTTAATAAATAGTAAAGAAAACAGTCTTACGAAGTTTCAAACCAAGAAACAAAATCCAACTAAAGGTGTCCACGACATGTAGCAACCCGATAAACTGAAAAAACTAGAGCCAGGGCCAAAATGACAAACTGTGGCAAAATGACAGAAGGCCGACCAGGGAACATAACAGGGGCAGAGATCACAGGACAGACTGGGGAAAAACAACAGACGACGTGACACAGACAAAGGGAAGCACAGAGACTAAATACACACAAGGAGGGCAGGGCGAATAGAACACAGGTGAGACTGTGGCAGGAGACACAGGAGAAAACAAAGTGAACAGACACGAGCCAGGGAAACAGGGAAGTACAAAACTAATTCAAAATAAAACAGGAAATAAAAAACACGAGATCATGACAGGGACCAACTGGCTCATCACATGAAGATCAGCTGTGTCTTCGGCTCCCAGGTCCTCGGTTGTCAGGCCGACACGCCGACACGCCGACCTCTGCCCCGTCTCCCACGGCCGCTGCCCGGTGCGCCTCGTAGGCGACTCCCTCTTCTCCTCGCTCAACTGCTCGTCGAAGCAGCCGTGTTCACTTCCTCATCGGAGTCCAGTGTACCAGTCTGAAAACTCTAATAATGTTAAAAAGCGTCAGTCATCTTGCAAAGCAACAAATGATGTATGTGAAGATGAAGATGTTCATTTACAGGCCTACCATGAAACACTTTAGTAGCTCACGTGCTAGTTAATGTGCTAGCTAACGCTAGGTACATAAACAAGCTAACATAAACTGATTGACGGTCAACTACGTTCAAAAACACTGACGATGTTGTTTTCATAATCAGTCACAGGTAATAACGCGAGGCAACGATAACTAAAAAAATGTCTTATAGTCTATCAATGTGGACAGTAGTCCGTGTTAGCTTCAGGTTTGCTTCCTACCGGTGGGGAGGAGCAGAGACGGAGGGGGAGGAGCAGAGACGGAGGGGGAGGAGCAGAGAGGGAGGGGGAGGGAGCAGAGAGCTCGGAGTCGTTGGGGTCGTTGGGTTTTGAATTCTGAGACTATGTCCCCACTTCTCTCAATCCTACCGACAGCAGCTTTAATTATAATATGTAATTCCCTTTTGCCATTCCATGAAGCACTAATCTGTCTTGTCTCGTCTCTGTTGGACATCCCAGGCTTCTTTCCTCCTCCTCATTACCTTGGCCAATGAGGGCACCAAGACGCTCCAAGCAGAGCAGAAACCCGTCGCTCTGCTGTGCATCGGCTGTTCTCTCATCGCCTCCAGTGTTCTTCTCCTGCAGAAGAGCATCTGGAAGGCGTGTTACAAAACATCAAAAGTGCCAGCCACAAAAACAATAGCTTTGGTGAGATTCCTGACACGATGTCAGCCGCCTCCTTCTTTTAGCACCTTTGCTTGGTTTTACGCTAAATTGACAGCGACAAATGCACAAATTCAAACACCTTCCTCTTCTGCATCTGCTCCAGGTTCTGTTCTTCGAGTTTCTGGTGTCTGTCGGTGCAGCGATCCTCACCATCGTGGCGATGCCACACTTGGACATTGTGACCAACGTGACGATACTGAACGGCGTAGCCGTCCTCTCCTCGCTCCTGCAGATGATCGCTCAGTGCACCGCCAAGGAAAGGAACCGCTTCCTGCTGCCGTCCATCACCGCCTTCCTCCTCATTTTGCTCGGTTATGTCCTGTTCCTCGTCTTGTACATCATGAAGAATCCTTCTGATATCAAGATGGCCGTTTGGGTGGGTCTGGCTGTCGGTGGGTCCTTCCTGGTGTCGTTCAACTGGTGGGAGAACTACTTCCGATTGATCAGCGAGAACAGCAGCTCCGTCTTCCTCAAGGACCTGTGTAAAGACTTCAGAAAATGCCAGAACCTCCTGCACATCCTCTCCAGCCTTCTCAGGATTGTGGTGACCGCCTGTGTGCTCGGAGCCTACGTTCCTCTGGCAAAAATGGACTGGAGCGTCGTGACCTCCATCCCGAGCCGCGAGACAAGGATCATAGCCATCACCGTCGGGGTGCAGCTGATCTCGTCAGCACTCTGCCACTGGTTCGCTGTCGCAGCCTGCAAGATGCACGCCCTGCGACGGTGCTTCATCGTGCCTCTGTACCTGGCCTCTCTGGCCGTCATGGCTCTGCTAGTCATCCCCGTCATCGTTTACTATCAGGACTACAGAATCAGTCTGAATGGGACTTCGAGCATCAACTTCACAAGCTACTGCGATGTGGTTGTGGATGGAAGGAGCCAGGGCCTGAACGGCAGCGTGTTCCCCGAGCTGGTTCTGGATGTTACACACACTCTGTGCTTCCTGGACATGTCCAGCATAACCGACATTGGCCTACTGACAGGTAATGAACACAAAGCATGTGACTTTTGTTGGTTCTCTCTTACTTTCTTGTTGTAAGACATCTTGGGAGATGTAGGGAACAACTAACTGGAGCAGAAGAAGTTTGAAGGAATACAATAACATCTCAGTATTTTATTGTAAAATGTTTTCCGTTAATACTTTCATTCACCTGCCTCCAGGTTCAGCAGTGTCCTGGTGGCTCGGCCTTGTGTTGGCCACGCTTCACCTCTGGTTCCTCAGTCTGTATCGCATCCAGAGGACCCAGAACCTGTTCATCAGGAGGCTGTACGAGGGAGGCTTTTTAGAGCAATCGCTGCTGCTGAACACTCGATTCGACATCCAGATAGCTGAGAGACCCGTGCAGTAAGTGTGTGTATGAGCTTAAAGTCAGATTCTGAGCCAGGGTTCTGGTTCTGGTCATTTTAAGATTAAGATTTCTCAATTCAAAATCATGTTCAAATGTGTAGAAAAACCCAATTTGGCAGCAGCATTCAGGGTGTTTAAGTTTCTGCTGTGACATTAATATTTTAATACAATGTGGTATGAGTCAGGATTTGGAGGTCAGGGATTCAGTGTAAATTATCAAAAATTCAATTCAGTTCCAGATTCAAAGGAATGGACCCTGTAAAGGTGTTCCTCTGTGCGACAATGTGGCACGAGACCTACGAAGAGATGATGAAGATGATTGTTTCCATATTTCGGTAAGTTTCACATGCAGTATCCTTGTAGGCATCATTTGTCTTTTAGCAAAATAACTTCTTAACTGAGGAGTTTGTCTCTCACCATACTGACGTCCATGAAGGTTGGCAGGGATTTAGATTTTCTTCAAAATGTTCTGTGTATAGCATCAGATGAAAAAGGCTTCTGACTCTAGAGGAAGCATACCTTTGGATCTTGTGCTCAAGGGCACTTCAGTTTTTCACTTGCCATCCAGACACTTTCCCTCAACTATCTTGGACTTTATATTTAATTCCAATTCAACTTCAACACCATAACTTCATGTGATTGTTGTAACTCCACAGACTGGACCAGTACAAGCCAAAGAAGGAAGCAGGAACCACTGATGTGTCTTTTGAAAGCCACATCTACTTCGACGATGCCTTCAGATATGTTGCCGGGAGTCAAGGACGCCACGTCAACGAATACGCAGAGATGCTTGTGGGAATTATCAGAGAAGTTTTCAGGTATGATATGAGTAACTGAGTAAAAGCTAAAGTTTTCAGGCATTGTCCTCTGAAGTGAAGCTGAAGTATCTTTTATCTCTGTCATTAGTATCTTTTTGAACATGGATAAGAACCTGTTCACAAAGCAGCAGCAGGTCCCTGATCAGACGCTCGTGAGGACGCCGTACGGAGGGCGTGTGGTGGTCACCTTGCCTCATGGGAACAGCCTGGTGGTTCACTTCAAGGACAGGCAACTCATCCGCCACAAGAAGAGATGGTCTCAGGTTGGTCTCATTTGGTCTTATTTAGCTTAAAGATGTTGTTTAAGTCATGAAAACATTTGCTTTGCTGTCAGAAACACTTGTACAGAGAGATAAGTGGATTTAATTATTATTATATTATTGCCATATCCAACTAAGCATTTTCAAATTACTGGGTGATAACATGAAAAGGACTAAGTCAAATCATAACCTTTCTGTCAGAGTTCTTTTATAACTATTATCTGTTTTTGCAGGTTATGTACTTGTACTACCTCTTGGGCTGGAAAGTTGCGACCAAGTTCTACAAAAGATTGGCGAAAGGAGAGGACGAGTCTGAGCTGAGAAAAGAGTTTCAGGTGACATGAGAGAAAACAGGCAGACACGTGTGAACCAGTGCATACTGATACAGATAACTAAATATATTTCACCATTAATATGTCGCTAAATATAAAAGTGTTTCTGTTTCTCCAGAAAGAGAAAAACAACACCTACATCCTGGCTTTAGATGGGGACACGGACTTCCAGCCGGTGGCCGTGATGCTGCTGATCGATCGTTTGAAACTGTACCCGCTGGTCGGGGCGGCGTGTGGCCGGATTCACCCCACTGGATCAGGTTGGTCAAACGGACAAGAATTTATTGTACATTGTACGTTGAATAAACATAAACCCAAAGGTAATTTGGATCATTGGCTCACAGGGAAAGCCAAAAATAGTGCTCTACAATCAGTGTCATCGCTAGCTGCTAAACCAAATTTATCACTATATCTCGTACCTTGTGCTTTTTGGAGGCTTCCAGTTGCCCTACGAGAGACAGAGTAATAACAAACTGTCGCGAGTTTACGTAATGAATACGTAATTTCCTCGGCAGGTCCTATGGTTTGGTACCAGAAGTTTGAATATGCTGTGGGTCACTGGCTTCACAAAACAGCGGAGCACGTGTTTGGCTGCGTGCTGTGCAGCCCCGGCTGCTTCAGTCTGTTCAGAGGGGCGGCACTGATGGACGACAACGTGATGAAAAAATACACCATCAAGGCCTCAAGGGCCCAACACTACATCCAGTACGACCAAGGTAACAGAGCAATCCTGAGGAGATAAAGACTCGTTTTGCTTTTACAGGAAAAACCCACGAGGAAAAGTCATTGGTTTGGTGGCTCATCTGTCTTTAGCATTAGCTAGCTGACCTGACCAAAGAGATGATTGGAAGACTGCTGATAGCTTCTAGATTGGTTTGCTACTACTAAGGAAACAAGCTGTTAACAAAATTGAACAGATCTGGATTAGATTGGGACTCACAGCCTCTGTAATTGTTTGTGCAGGTGAGGACCGCTGGCTCTGCACTCTGCTGCTGAAGCAGGGATGGAGGGTGGAGTACAACGCAGCATCCGATGCCTACACGAATGCCCCAGAGGAGTTTAAAGAGTTTTACAACCAGGTGATTAGGAGAACTGCCTGAAGTCTTTTGCAAATCCAGATTTTTTCTTTTGGGGGGCCACACATATCTGCTCGCTCTTGGCTTGCTAATGTACAGGTGCAGCTCTTGAAACAGTCTCCAGTCAGCACATGTTGCCTGCATGTGACTTGCATAAGAGCCTCACCAGTTCTGGTTTCTGAAAATAGCTTAACTCTATTGTGCAAAGTCTTCATCATCAAGTAGATCATTAGCGGTCACAATATTAAATGTCAACATGCAATTATCTCCTTCCAGTAAAGCCACATTTTGTCTTGATAATTATGGGATTGTAGAACAGGAAGTATAGGTCTTCAAAGTAAGAATAGGTAATTTCTTCAAAGAATGTATGTTCAAGAGTTTCTTTTTATTGTGCAAATGTTTTTCCGTCTTTCCTTTGTCCAAATTCATGCTGGATATTTACCTGAACCTATATCAAGCTGCAGAAACATGTAACGTTTACTTGCCTACCCTCAGCGCCGTCGATGGGCACCCTCCACCATGGCCAACGTCATGGACTTGCTGGGCTGCAGCAACATGATTGTCAAAAGGAACACCTCCATGTCCAGACTGTACATGCTCTACCAGCTCTTCAGCTTGGCCTCATCCATCCTGTCGCCTTCCACTGTCGTCCTTATGATAGCAGGTCCAGCTTCTTTTTTGAGGGCTTATTTTCTTCATTCAGTCATTAAACAGTTAAACAGTTGCTAACATTTGAACCTACAAACTACAAATACTTCGATTATCATCATTTTTGAAATTACAAAAGTAAAAAACAGCAATTATCGCTCAGGTAATTAAGGTTAACGAGGATGTGGTTTGGTATAATTAGGTCATGGAAACACAATTGTCTGCTTCTGAAACCAATTCTTGTAATGGTGTCCTGTTCCAGGTAGTTTGACTGTTCTGCTTGACATTCATCCGAACGGTGCCCTGATCATAGCTGTGATTCCTCCTGCGATCTTCCTCGGCATCAGCTTCAAGATCAAGTCCGACACTCAGATTCTGATAGCAGGCATCATGAGCACCATTTACGCCTTCCTCATGATGATATCGGCACTTGTGATAGTTGGTATGTCAGACACAAACTCGACAATCCAACGAGCATGTTGAAACTGAAAAGGTTCCTTGCTTCCCAAATCTCATCTTCCACCTAATTATCCTCCTTTTAGGCAACATGGTGAAGCAACAAACCATCTTGACTCCCAGCAGCATCTTCATCATCGCCCTCGCCTGCTTCTACCTCGTTACCGCCCTCTTGCATCCGCAGGAGGTTGGCCTGGTGGTCTTCGGCTTGCTTTACATCATCTGCATCCCCAGCGCCTACCTGCTGCTGGCTATTTACTGTATGGTTAACATGAACAATGTGTCCTGGGGAACCAGGGAGACGTTGCCTGTTGGCGGGGCCCCCGCACCTGCAGCCCGACTTCAACACACTACAGCCCAGAAAGGTAAATGGTAATTAAAAGGTTAAAAACAGATTCCTGGCATGTATATGTTTGAGGAAATACAGCTGTCCTTACTTGTGGTATTAACCAATTTGCATATTTATATGCTGAGCCACACTGAACCAGTTGCTGAGTAATCCAGCAACTTTTCAGGAATGTTTGTGGTTAATCTGGTAATTGTCAGTTAGACTCGCATGACGTTTGTGAATCCATCAAAGTAGCATCAACTGTTCTCCGACTGTTGGGAATTGGTTGTTAATGGTTCAGTTGCACAGTCCTACAGGTCTTTACTAAGGTTGCTTCCTTCTGTGAACTGCTACTATCCCCATTAACCAGTGACACAACGCTGCTCCATTGAACTGAAACAGATTTTCACCTTTGCAGCAAAAAGCAAAATCAGACAGTTCTTCTCGCGGGTGAAATGCTGTGGAAAACCCTGCGGCAGCGGCAGTCAGGCGGAGGTCACAGCCAGCCAGGAGAACATGGTCTCCGGAGCAGAGGAGCCTGAACCTCAGCCGCAAAACACATTTGTAGATGATGAAAATATACCTGAGAGAGAGCAGAGGTAAGATCTGAAGCTGGAACCGTTGAATATTTGAACTATCTGCCAATTGTAATCTCTGACCTAATCAAGAAAATATAAATAAACACATAATTCTAAATGGCATTTTTCCATGCAAAATATGTACTGTGAGTGAAGAAGGGGAAATCGCCCAGTGTTCTGTGTATGTAAGTGTAATGGTGCATTCACACCAAATGCAATGCAATTTTTTGCATTGACTTTATTTAAAGTGACTTTATTTAAAGTCAGTGCAAAGTCGCCGGGTGACACGACTGATCCTCAAGCGAATATTCGTATGACGCGATGTCATGAAAGCCAATTAGCTTTGAGTTCCTCCTGACGTCACTGACGCCCACGTCCGACTGAGGACGGGCAGATAGTCTTGAGTTGTGTTTACTCACGTTACAAGTAAATATGAATGAGTAAGTGGTTGGTTCAGCGGGTGTTAGAATTATTGGATCGGTGGATTGATTGATCAATCGGTGAATCAAAACCGTATGTTGCATTGCACATCACTGAAATGTTGTCGAATTTTTTTTCAAGTAAAGTTTTATTTTATTTCAGGCAACAGGTGGAGCCTGCTTCAACCTGCCCAAACCAGTGTAAGTTCAAACATGAGAGAAATATCATATATATATTTATATATATATATATATATATAAATATATAAATATATCATAATTTGAAATCTGTTGGTGAAGGATTTCAAACAATATTTCCGTTGTGTTGCTCTTTTCTCCAGGTTGGGTCTCACAGCTGCAGAGTTTGTCTGATGACATGTGCCTGCGAGAGGATACGCTGGACCTGGTGTGTTTAGTTTTTTTCTAATTCTATCACATTGCATAATTGTGCTCTTCTGATTAATGCTTGTATAAAACCTGGGCCTGCCTTTTACTATAGTATTGTATTACTTGTTGTCTGTAAACCAAACATCATTAGCAGGAAATTGGCGTGATTATGGTGATTGTTGCCGTTGAGTCAACAGGCTGCAGATTCACTTTCTGAACCGGTTAAATAGCTGGTTACTGGATAAATGACCGTGTTCATGGAAACGCTTACGTATACATTTTATTAAAAATAAAAAAGAGTTTCTGTTTTTCTCTGCAGGAAGAAGAGAAATTCTTCCGACAGCTGACCAAACAATACCTGGAGCCTCTGGAAGAGAACAAGAAGAAACAGGAGGAAATGACTGATAACCTCCGAGAACTGAGAAACAAGGTACAAAGACGTCGCTCAGACGTCTGTGGAATCCCACAATATCTCATTGTGGCACATATAAATGAATCAGTATTTCTTCGTCCTGGTTTGCAGATGGTGTTTATCTACTTCCTGTGCAATGCCCTGTGGCTCACAGCGACCTTCAGCCTGCAGCTCTCATCGAGCACCCTCTCAATCAAGGTGCCGAAGCTCGACAGCAACCTGCAGGCGACAGGAGAGCACATCTACATCGACCCGGTGGGCTTCATGTTCATTCTGTCCTTCGCCCTGCTGGTTGTCATCCAGTTCTTCGGCATGCTGTACCACAGGTAACCAATCACATCAACTCAAACCAAAACCGCTTTTAATGTTCTTGACAGATCAGTTCCTTTTCAACACAAACTTTTTTTTTCCCCGTCCAGAATCTACACCTTGATCCATTATGTGGCCTTTCTGGACACAGAGTCCAAGTATGATACACCGCAACAGAAAACAGAAGAGGTAAGTACAACTACTACATCTCTACTGCCACTACCACTACTAGAAGTATTACTACTGCAACTAACCTGCTTACCACTGTATGACTCCGACTACCACAGTTACTACAACTAATACTCTACTACTGCCTCAATAACCAGTGATGCTACTGCTGATTATTACTCTTACAACGTTCGCCATGGCTACCGCTGCACATCAGGAAAATACGTCATTTCGTTTTTATTTCACGGTTTTTTGGCGTGCTTGATTGACAGTCTTATGATTTTACACATCAGACTCATGCAGGGATTGAACTTGTTCTGGCATTCAGACCAAATGCGAAGCAAATTTTCTTGACGCGTTTCTTGCCTCTCGCGCAAGTAACACGAGTAAACACAACGCGCAATTGTTTGTAGTAAAATTCCCTTCTTGTTTGGTTTGAGGGCACCAAGCGTAAGTATCGTGAACTGTCAGATAGCTTTACGTTGAATGAGCACAATGAAATGTTGCTCTACCCCTTCTTAGACATATGTGCTAAGTGACATTTGCATATTATGCAAATTATTTTCATGCTTGAGATATGCATGTGTCATTTTCGGAGCATTAACCCAAACAATAGAGAGAGTAGAGCTTCTTACAAAGGGCCAATTATCTTGGAAGCACCAGAGGCGAACAACCCTTCTGATAAGTCTACAAAAACTTGCATAGGCAGGCGAATGGTGCCAAACATAACTTGTTGTTCCAGGGCGAGGCCGCGTGACAGTGCTTCGTAGTAATCTATCTGAATTCTCTGCAGGTCAATGAGGACAATGACTACAGTGACTCTGAGGTTGACGACACTGACGATATCTTGTTTCCAAGTCTGCTCGTCAGAAATCACGGCAACGGAACCCTAGTTTGAACGGGGGGAAATAAATCTGTTTTTTGCACTTTGAAGAAGCCATGTACTGTGTGTATCAACCATGTACTGTGTGTATCAACCATTTACTGTGTATATCAACCATGTACTGTATGTAACAACCATGTACTGTGTGTATCAATGAGGCCACTTGTGAAAAATGTTTGTGTGTTGTGTTTGTTGAGGTTTTTTTAAAAAAAATGTGTGTTTGTGTAAATAAACTCAGGAAACACTTATAAGGCAGAAAATGAATTACTATTCAAATGACTGCCATCTTACACTCATTACTTTCGTGGGAATTATTAAATTTGAATATAGAACAAATATATCAGGTCACATCAGAGGCCTTTGATCAGCCACTTTTTTCTGTTTACCCTTTAATCTCAGGTGTCTTACTGTAAACTGTGATGCTGTCAATGCACAACATAGCAATTACCTACAAGTTTGCCAAGTTATTACTGTAATCACTTTAATCCTGAATTTTTTTTCATGAAGTACTGTACTTGAATTTCTCACTTACTATTTAATATTCTATGATGGTGATTTGTGGAAAGCTGTGATCACTTTAAGATTAACTGTATCTCAATAAAGCACTTTGTGATGAACCTCCCTGATTTAATCTTGTGTGATCTTCAAATAGAAGATGAAAGAAGAAGAAAATGATAAAAGTTCAGTCCAACTTTTCGACGTACATGTACATACCTGATGATTTTAGCACCACAATTCGTCAGAAGCCGTTCATGGAGACTCGAAACCTCAAACATGCTCAGTGTGTTCCACTGTGTGTTCCACTGAGCATGGACGTTTGGGTGAAGGAGACAGTCAAACATTTACCCCAAAGAAATATTTACACATTCACAAAGTAAAAACTAAAAAAATTAAATGGAGGAGTAAATGCAAATGTAAGAGCTTTTAAGCAGAGAGTTGAATTTTCTTTTTAAATGGAAAAACCATATGAGTGTATTTTCATACATCATCAAACATGCCTGGAGGTGATCTTTCTGCAAAAATGTTCAATGTTCACTCATTCACGCGTCTAAAAAGTGATCATTTGCTGCTTTTGGCTGTTTTATGGCAATGTGAATCAAATATTTTTGGGTTTTGGGCGTCACACATCATAGGAAAATGTATCTTTGGCCTCCTGTAATGGTTTGCACGTTTCACTACCTCTGGAATATATTAAAAGTAATTCTTACATGAAGTGAATGAAAAAGAAACGACCTAAAAGATGATGGGAAAGTGGGAAAAAAACGAATCCCCAGTTTCTCTCTTGGTTTCCACACAGTCTTGGAAATTATACAACTAACTCAAACTTATTTAACCTTTGCCGCGTCAAGCACATCGATGCGCTTTAATTATTGCTTTTAAAATGTCAGTGTGATGCCTGTAAACTGGCGTCAGAGTCTTCTGTGGTGTATAATTACAGCTGTATATGCAATTGAAGAACATGTTTTAGTTGAAGGGTGAAGATTAATCTTTAAATTCCAAAGTCGGAATGTGCACTCTTTTGCATATTGCTTGTTCGTCTAGGAACTAGGCCACATGTCATGATCACGTAACATTATGTGCAGGACAATTTGGGTGCTGCTGGAAATGTAATTTGAATTTATATGTATATTTTTTTACGTTGGATTAATTTGCAAATATTGCACACCTAATATTTTCTATATTGTACTATATTTAGTATTAACTGATGCTCATGGCATATTATATCTTCCATACTCTATATTCTATACTATATTATATACTGTACTTTATATCAGGTTATTCCATATTCATACATTTCACCTTTGTTGTCTACTCTTGAAACTTTAGATTGACAGTTAGATCGATAGATAGATATACTCCATTGATCTCAAACTGGGAAATTCCGGATATGTATTATAAATGAAGTCTGATTGATATCCTCTTCTTGTTTATACAATTACAGTAAAATGGTGTCATTTTACATTCATGCACAGTTTTGCTTTGCTGCTAATAAACACGTCACTGCACTTTTAGTTTACTGACACAGGTGGGTGGTGGGTAATTGCTTTGAACTTGTTTTATTTGTATGTATTATTATTACTTCAATATAGCATTATGTCTCTGTACATCTCCACGAGCAGTGAATGTGTGTGTGTCTGATGTGGAGTCTCTTATGTCATCATGTGTAAATCCTGCTGCTTATTTAAACCTTTAAAAAACAGTCAAAAAACTGAGGACTCAGCTCCTCTACCTGCTGATCACAGACAGAAGTTCATATTAATACTTTTAATATGTTAGTTTCACAACCTCTTAACTCACCCAGTTACAAGAAGGAAGATCATTTCCTCTTTTCACTTTTTCTCCTTTCAGTTTAAATCATGTCACATACCAAATTTCAAACCCGGGGGGAGGTTACACCAAAGCCTGGACCCTGATACTAACTAACTTACTATCTAACAAACTAACTTACTAACTTAGTAACTAAGTAACTAATTAGATGTACTTTATTGACCCCGAAATTATATATTGGTGAAAACAATATTCTTAAGGATCTTCTTCCATCTTCTTCTTCAGGATAAATGGGTTTAAGTTAACATATTTTGAAGCTTTTGAGCTTTGTCCAGCATTTTTCTGTTTATGTTTTGACTCGCAAAGATCGAGTTCTGGTTTGATACAGAGAAAATTCAGTGACTTCAATGTGTTTATCAATTACATCTACCCCAAATCAAAATATTTTCCTAATCTACTGCAATAATAATTTTCAAAATATTATTAGTTAAATTGCAAAACCCTCGGTCTCTGGTTTAATAAAGCAGTTCATTTATTCAAGAAAAAAAAAATGTTTCTAGCACAAACCAACTTGGGAAACCGTTTAGTTTTAGTTAAGACAAACAAGATTTCAGTTCAAATCATATCACTTACTTTATTATCTCGTCATTTGAAGTGAACAATTTAACAGTTTAAACGCAACTTTAAATCTTCATGATTTGATCGTATAGCAGTATTTACAGAGTAATGTAGTAAAGCAATGTTACAGAAATAGGTAAACAAGGAAGAACTACGATTATAATCCCTCTTTGCATGGAATTTTAAATCAAAGTGTAACAGTGTTAGTTCAAATCCATGACATTTAACATGTCACATCATCAAACCTCAAGAACAGTGAGTCCAAGACAAACAGTCTCATCTCACAGACGTGAGGAAACAAACAAAACATTGCAGTTTTATCTGGTGAAGGTGATGTACTTTAAAGACCTGGTATTGGATGGCTACATACATAGGTTTGCATACACACGATGCCCCGGTCCATCATTTCCTGCAGTATCAGAGACATTTCAGTTACAGCTACAAGTATTTACTGCAGGAAATAACACTTACAGCACAACATTAGAAAGAAGCTTAGTCCCCAGACTAAAGGAAATGAGATATGTCACCCGTGTTCGCTTATCTTGCACAAATGCTCGAGGGAGTTTATGAAAGGTTTGTTTCTTTGAGCAGACGGAGAAGCTGTAGAGAATGATTGACGTATTCATTACAAGTTGCACGAAAGAAATGTAATCGGAAATCAAACACAACCGTGTGTATCATGTTGAAATGCCTTGTTGGAAGGTGCTGAACAACAGACTCGCCCTGCCCTCAGGTTATTTACACACGCTTTGACCTGTAAGACGTACGACAGCAGACACGCCTGGCGACCAGTGTGGGAGTTGAATACCAGAAGTTGCCGTTAAACACAAGCCTATAATTAAAGACTTCATCCTCCTTTGGTACAAAAATAGCAGCCACATGACTGTTTTCCTGATATAATCCTGATGTGATCAAATTTCAGATTAAATCAGCAGTCGTCTTGCAGAAGGGGAATTGTTATCTTTTTACTACTTATGATGTCACCCAAAACACTTTTTTGCAGCTTATCCAGTCAACCAACACCAGTATGAACAGTTTAATCATGATAAACATTATTTATACAGTATGAATCTCTTTCTTTGTGGTTATTTTCAATAAGCCTGTGCTGTTGTAAGAATAATCTGCAGGTGTATATCGATTTCTAATCTTTTACCAGGAGGTTACTGACCGGTTTTTAACATCCAATCATATCTGCAGGATCTGATTTTACGCCGCTCGCTGACGTCCAAAGGAAGTTAGAAATGCTCTAACGTCGAATTTTCACTCTGACTTCAATGAGTATTTCCTGTTATGCAAAATAACCCTGGTACAATTCACAACAGTTCATACAAGTAAGACAGCGCTTTTCCCAGAATACACCTGACTGACCCTTAACCTCTTTTTGTAATTATCCCCTGTACGTTCATAAAGCTTCTCTCTGAAATACGTTTGATCCTGTCATTAAACAGAAACATAAAATGCTCAAACTTCCCACTTCCACTTCACTGTGGGTTAACACCACTTGTTTGTTGCTTCCGTCTGAGGGATCAGACTCACACTTTAGCGACATGCGTATCCACCCGACTCCGTCCTGCCGCCACACCAGCAGTCGGGTGTCTCGAGGCGCCGCTATCGTCCAGCGAGCGTTCGTTGGACTGGGTCGTCTGTGCGTCCATGTCGTCTGCCAGCGCTCTCCTGTAAACCCCCGACAGACTCTGCCTGACCCGCCCCCTCACATCCAGCCCCATGCAGAAGTACAGCAGAGGGTTCACACAGCTGTTGAAGTAGGCGACGCCCTTCGCCATCGGGTGCCATATCTTCACCACCTTGTTCTTACTGTCCACCATTTTCACCAGCAGGAGGCAGTGGTACGGTGCCCAGCACACGAAGAACGCAATGACTAAAGATGCTAGTATACGTAGAGGGCGCGATTTCCCAGACAGGCGCGTGCGCCGGATGCCGACGCCGGCCAGGATGTAACAGATGAGGATGACCACGAAAGGCAGCATGAAGCCACAAATGAAGCGGAGGGAGTAAAGAGCCAGTTTGGTGCTTTGGCTCCCTTCTGCTGCCTCCTTCACCTCCAAAGAACACTTGCTCCGGTTGTTCTTCCCCTGGTAAACTTGGCGGTACACGAAGTACGGCGTGCTGAAGACGATCGCCATCGTCCAGAGGCAGACAGCCACCACCCTGGCGACCCACAGGGTGCGCCGTCGCTTGGCGAAGACGGGCTGCCAGACGCAGAGTGCCCGGTCCAGACTGATGACAGCCAGGAGGAAGACGGAGCAGAACATGTTGGCGTACTTGAAGAAGCCGTTGAACTTGCAGAGGAAGACGCCGTAGGGCCAGTGGTCAAAGAATAACTTCTTGGTGAGGGAGAGGACTCGCGTGAAGCAGAAGATCAGGTCTGCTATCGCCAGGTTCACCAGCCACACGTTGGTCACCTTTGGCTGAGGAGGGAAAACAGAGCAAACACAACCGAGAACAAACAAAGAGATGCGTAAGGTTTCACAAATATCAACGCAGAGACGCAAATAGACGGCGAAATATTGTCATCACAAGAATCCGCAAATGCCAATTAGCGTTGAGATCCCCCCGATGTCGCTGATCTCCATGTCAGACAGAGAACTGGTGAATATTCAGAAATTGTGTTTACTGGCGTTCCTCGTCTGGGTAATCACAAATGATCCAAACATTTGTATAGCTCGTCAGTAAAAGCAGTTTCAGTATTGTAGTGACAAGTAATGCTAGACTGTGATTGTATACAGTATATCGAAGGGTATATTACGCAAACATCTCAACATCAGTACACCTGTGCAGTAAAGGCTCATAGACTTGACATGTTGTGTCCACCTTGATCTTGAATCCAGCTACCCAGATCACCACGGCGTTCCCTGTGATGCCGAGCACCACAGTCAGCGTGTAGAGAACGATGCTGACGTTGTCCATGATGGCGTCGATGTCCGCCGTTGTCGCCTGGTCGTCCTCGGAGGACTTCAGGACGTGGACCGAGGAATTGGGAGACATTGTGCGACTGCAAACACAGAGAGGAGAAAGAAAAATCGAAAGGAATACATTTACTACGATAATATGTTCCCCCGAATGATTCCTGAGCAAAGTAGTTGACATTGGCTCACAAACCTTCTCCTCCTGTGTTGTTTCGATGAACTTCCTCTCAACAGGTTCACAGACGCTTCCCCTTTGTCTGTTTTCATTTTGGTTCTTTAATTGAACGTGTTCGCTCTTCACGAGAAAGACTCCATGACATGACAGCTCCCAAAAGTGAAGCCAAATCATCATGATCGCCCCCCGGTGGCTGGCTGCGGTACAGGCAATAAGCCCCGCCCCCTCCATGTTAGCAGAACGGACATGTAGACGAGGTCTTTCTGATCACACTGATGTTTATTCACGTGTTCATGTTTATGATCACTTTGCCGAGACGTCAAGATTGATAGCGGACACTGACTCGTGATTGGTCGAGAGCGTGTGTGGGCGGGACTTCAACTATCACTACCACTCAGACTCAGACTTCCTCACCAATTTGAAAACAATTACTTCAACACAAATGAATTAAGTTTGTTCAACTCAAATTTAACAAATTAACAAGTTAAAAAAGGTTACGTTGAACACATCTTATTAATTTGTGTTGCCAGTTGAAGTAAGTGTTGGTAAGCTACTTTATTTTTCAGTGTAACGATGTCGTCAGGGCCCGTATCTGAGACATTTCGGCTCCATTTTTGTACAGTGGGAGGGAGTGGAGGGGCGTCGTCTATCTTTATTTATAGTCTATGTTGAGCAGTCATCGGTCATTAAGACATTATGAAATTATTACTCAGACCTCGAATGTCTGAGAGAATCTGTGAACTCGGCTTTCACTTTGATTTCAATGACACACGGAATCTCATTGAACCTGTTGTGTTTCATGACGAATGTTTGTGATGCATCATCAGGCGAAAACAATAATTAAGTTGTTTCCAAGTTGAGTCAGAATTTATTTCTCATGTACTCGATGTTCACCAAAGACGAAACTCGACCTTATCACATGATCGTCATCAGCAGATGGAAGTTAGTTGTCTTTCAGACAAAGTTACATTTTTGACAAAGTGATTCATGTCCATTACAATGCTCAAACACTCCTTATATACTTCATATAATCATTAGAATTTAATTGTTTGTTCTCATCTGAAAATAAAGTATATAAAGCGACTTTTACTCCACATACACATCTTAAATATAAAACCCAGAACCTTGTTTAAGCTGTTGTGGAAGTTTGTGATTGTTAATTGATTTTTTTCTACACAGAAATCCATCTGGAGTCTCAGAAGACACACACACACACACACACACACACACACACACACACACACACACACACACACACACACACACACACACACCTTGACACGCTCTCAGACACTGAAGCACAATGACTCAGCTGGTACATCTGACTTGTCAACATCACACACACACACACACACACACACACCTTGCATGCCTTTATTCGTGTCTATTCTCGGATTAAATCTTGTGATCAGAAAATTTTACTTTGCACTGACTTATGTTATTTTCCTTCAGGGGACAGACGAGTATTTTTTCAGCGTGAAGCGCAGAAGAAAAGAGGAAGTGACCCGAAGCTCACGCTGCATTCATGAACCTAAAAACACCAGCGTCTGAAATAGATGTTGGAGTTCAGAATTAACCTGCATTTAGTTTCCTCAAAAAGAAGATGGCCTGAGGAGATACAGAGATTCTGTTCAAGGAGGCCGAGAACAACAAGCGGGGGATGTTTTTCATGAGTCTAAAGTGACCTCACCAGTAGCGGCGAATGCACTGAAGAGAAAAGGTCTTTCTGTAGTTTTCTGCAGTTTACAGAAGGAAGGCGGCTGCTGCCCTCAAAGGGGAAACGCAGAAGATGAGTGAAACCTCCACCTCCAGCCGTCCTGTGCCCTGCAGCAGCCGATGGTGTGATGATCTCAGTTACCTGATGAGGAACCCAGGAGACCATGAAGTGTGACACGAACGTCAGGGTCAACAGACCAAGGGATGAAAAACAAGTTGAGTTGAGAAACACCGAATGTAGATACAGAAAGAACGGAGTACGTTTGAGTAAAAATAGCAGTGCCACACTGCTGGATCCTGCAGCTGGATCCTGCAGCTGGACCCTGCAGCTGGACCCTGCAGCTGGACCCTGCAGCTGGACCCTGCAGCTGGATCCTGCAGCTGGACCCTGCAGCTGGATCCTGCAGATCCTGCAGATCCTGCGGCTGCTTCGACCAGAGGAGTCTTTCTCATGAAGCGCGAGCACATTTAATTAAAGAACCAAAATGAAAACGGAGACAAAGGGGAAGCGTCTGTGAACATGTTGAGAGGAAGTTCATCGAAACAACACAGGATGAGAAGGTTTGTGAACCCAGAGCTGCTCATTAATCTGCACCGCAAACAGATTCATCTCAGAGTCCTGCTCCATCGGAAGAAGAAAAAACCACGAGCCACAAACATCCGACCTCAGACCTCCGACCTACCGACCTCTGACCTCCGACCTCCGACCTTGGCTGTGTGAGCTGCTTTAGTGCGAAACAGTGCTGGGAACTAATATTACGGCGAACTGAAAGCAGTGGAACTCCACCACTGTTCGGCAGCAAGACGCCGTGTTAAAGATCTCAAATCAGCAAGAAAAAATAAATGTGTTCAAGAAGTTCAATCAAGCTGCACACAGAATCTCACACACTCGTAGAATCAGATCACTAAACACGTCTCACTGTTTGTGTTTTTTTCCCAACCAAGATCCATGAATTATTCCGTGAAATTGTCCAAAAGTAAATGAATAAGTACAAACACAATTTTACAGAATGGGAAATTTAGCATCCCAGAATTCCCTTTGGTCCCGACGTGACTGGTCCTTTGGAATTGGTCCATGTCCGGTCCTCCCAGCGGTTTAACTTACCTGCAGATGTCTGACCGAGATCAGAACTCCGAGGTCGACGGCGTCAGTCTCAGTGATCAGAGGCAGAAGTGAAGACGCATCATGAGCCGCAAGTGTGTGTGTGTGTGTGACCCTTCCTCTTCCCCCTCGTTTTATTGTCATGTCATGTGTGTCTGGCTTCGCCTTCCTCTTTTTCTCACACTCACTTTATCTCTCTGTCCTTGTCACACACACACACAGACACACACACACACACACACACAGACACACACACACACACACACACACACACACACACACAGACACACACAGACACACACACACACACACACACACAGACACACACACACACACACACAGACACACACACACACACACACACACACACACACACACACACACACACACAGACACACACACACAGACACACACACACACACACACACACACACAGACACACACACACACACACACACACACACACACACACACAGCTGATGACCGACTTCCGATTAGTTTTCTCTGAACTGGGTCAACGACCTCGTACATAATCACAACTATTCCTTAAGGAAAAGTTCACAAGCTTCTCTGGAGCTTTTCTCCCTTTTCCCACACGAACTCGTCCCTGCAGCGGGTTCTGTCCCCACGACGAACATTCAACGCCCTTTTTGTGCTGCGGTTTCTGTTGAATGTGGTGAAGTTTGACAGACTCCACAGAACGACACCACGAGGAAACTTTTAAGGAAACAGCGGCGAGGTTAAAGCCTCTGACACGAATGAAGAGTGAAAGTAAAAAACGTTTTCAAATTGGGCACCATTTTCTAACTACTATTAATGTTAATAAATCTTGTACTTTTGCTTTATAAATCAGTTATTAGCCATCAATGAGAAAACCTTTTGGTTTGCCTGGTTATGAACAAAACCCTCGACTGCAGCTACACGAGAGCATGAAATTCATTTAAGGTCTCAGTGCGTAATAAGTTAATAAATAATGATACAATCTGTCCGGACACATTTCCTATCTCGTCTTTCCTGCTTTTATAAATCCACAGTCTGACTTGACCAACCACAAAATTCAACAACTGCCACTTCTCTGCGTCTTGTTTTCTGTAGCCAGCACCAAGAATAAAATCAGTCTCCGAAAAACACGGTCCGTAACAAGTTAAAAAGAGGTTTGAGTCTGTGACAGTCCAGAGAACAGTGAACGATGGTCTCCGGGTGTGGACAGAATGGACATGTGGAGGACACGTGGGATTCATCTTGGACAGAAAGAGATTCACCGCCAGCGCCCCGTGGAGGATCCTCCACTGCAGGTCTCCAGACCTCTTGTTCACAAGAGTCTCCACACCGGCTCTGTCCCGTGGGAGTCTGTCCTTCCACACCATGTCCTTCCTCCCACCCAGCGACTTCCTGTGGTCCAGAACACAGTGTCTGTACAAACCTTTCCCAGTTTGCATGTGAAAGTCAGCAGCAGTGTCCGGTGGGTCAGCATGACGTACTATTGCTTCAGTTCCATCAGAATAGTCCTGCAGCATCTCCCTCTCCTCACTGTCCAGTCTGTTCCACTCCTTCAGAATGGTCCTGGTGTGGCGGGCTGACCTCAGGCCCAGCAGGGAGGCCACTGCCTCCGTGTTCTGGAGACCAGGACCAGCAGCCTCCACAATCCCCCCAAGTGTCGTCACTCCATCTCCCGTTAGCCTGTCGGTGAGTCCGGGTCTGCTGCCGTCGTGGAGATCCAGCCGGGCCCCCCACACCAGAGGCTCCTCCAGGAGCCAGAACAGAGACGCTGCAGGTCCTAGTCTGGACAACTTTAAAGTCTCCACGCTGTAAAAAGTCCTTGATAAAAGTGAGGCAGTTTACACAAAGGGACAAAACCACAGTCCACTAAGAACAATGAAGCATCGAGACCCAGACCTGCCACCCCACTCAGAACGATGCTGGCCACCGGCCTCCAGACGACATCATCAGTCCCAAATAAAAACCTCTGTACGAACTGGAGTCTAAAAGCAGCAGTCCGGCTCACTAAGTCCACCAATCCCTGCCCACCCTCCTCCTTTGTCAGGTACAAAACACATTGAGGAGTCCAGTGTAGATCGTCCCAAAAAAACCTTAGAATGATCGACTGGAGACTCTTTAAAAGACCAGCAGGGGGCTCCATACATTTCAGTTTGTGCCAGAGGCTGGATGCTACCAAGTTGTTAATGATAAGCACCCTGCCTCTGTATGAGATGTGGGGAAGCAGCCACCCCTTCCCAGGTCATTGCTGTGGTTCCCTGATCCCCCAGATAAACCCCCAGGTGGATGGATAGATACATAGATGATAGATAGATAGATGATAGATAGATGATAGATAGATGATAGATAGATAGATAGATAGATGATAGATAGATGATAGATAGATGATAGATAGATAGATGATAGATAGATGATAGATAGATGATAGATAGATGATAGATAGATAGATAGATAGATGATAGATAGATGATAGATAGATGATAGATAGATGATAGATAGATGATAGATAGATGATAGATAGATGATAGATAGATAGATAGATAGATGATAGATAGATGATAGATAGATAGATAGATGATAGATAGATAGATAGATGATAGATGATAGATAGATGATAGATAGATAGATGATAGATAGATAGATAGATGATAGATAGATGATAGATAGATAGATAGATAGATGATAGATAGATGATAGATAGATGATAGATAGATAGATGATAGATAGATGATAGATAGATAGATAGATAGATGATAGATAGATAGATAGATAGATGATAGATAGATGATAGATAGATGATAGATAGATAGATGATAGATAGATGATAGATAGATAGATAGATAGATAGATGATAGATAGATGATAGATAGATAGATAGATGATAGATGATAGATGATAGATGATAGATGATAGATAGATGATAGATAGATAGATAGATAGATGATAGATAGATGATAGATAGATAGATAGATGATAGATAGATAGATAGATGATAGATGATAGATAGATGATAGATAGATAGATGATAGATAGATAGATGATAGATAGATAGATAGATGATAGATAGATGATAGATAGATAGATTTCAGCTATTGGCCCAGAGGCCTTTTTTTTAAAACATCAACATCTTTTTTCTCCTCGCGCAATCTGGCGGCAGAACAATGTGAGGAAAATCAAAACCTTTACAAAGTGGGACTTTTGTAATGTGGGTGAACCAACTCTCTGAACTGTGACAGCATCTGTTGCAGAAGCCGTCGGAATTTCATCACTAAATTCACCACTTCTCCAGAAACACTTCCTTTTTAAAAATATCCTCTCGTCTTTCACAGTAAATACACAAACACTCGCAGACGCCGACTGTGGACGAACTGCTCACAATCACTGGACAGGTAAAGTTATGATCCATGAATATGTGTTTGTGTTTGTGGTGTTAAAAAACAAATCACCTAATCTCTTTTCTTGCTAATAAATCTTCGGTGCTTGTTGGCTTCCGTGCAGAAGACGAGTTTGGATGTTCTCAGGAGAATTTGTTACTTTTCTGCACCACATGTTTTTCCATGTTTCTTAAAATATGAAAACAAAATGGCAGCGCTGCAGGTGCAGGTTCTCACTTTGAGTCGTCTTGTTATTCGTGGCATTCGACGAATCCACAGAAAGGTTGCTCGCCAGAATTTTAAAAACCAATGTCTGACAAAATAAATTGTGATCTTTGTTCCTAAATAATGTTTTGATCCTTTATTTTCTTGTCTGTTTTTTTAATTATCTTTAATTTAATTTATTCAAACGCTTCTTCACTTCCAGCTGCGATGGTCGTCGGTCTGACGGACGTCGGTTTGCTCATCGCCGTGATGCAAGGTCGGTACTTCCTGGATGTTTCACACCGTAGGAAGTATAGTTGTAGTTAGAGCCACTGTGGTGGAGAAATACACAAATGTATTGAGAGGGAGATATACTCTTGCTTCTGCTGCCCTCTAGTGGCACAAAGTGAAAACACCCTCACAGTGTCCCGCCCATGAGGGGTGGGGCAGTACAGGATCTGCTGTTGTATATTTACATGTTTTTCTTCTCCAGGTGTCTTCAGCAGAACCTGGAAAATAACGCTGCCTCGGAGCATCGAGAGCCTCGGTAACTCCTGCGTCACCGTCCCGTGTCGCTTCGAGGTCCCGGGCAACCAGGAAGCAAACGTGCTGAACTGCTCCGACAGCGGCGTGTGGAGGAGGGGAAGCCTCAGCGGTCCGATCGTCCTGAACTCACTCAATCCTTCCGCCAACGTCTTACAAGTGGGTCGAGTCTTTGTCGGCGAAAAGCTTGTGAGCATCACTTCAGTTGGTTGAAGGTGGTGACTCCTGGAAGTTAAAAAAAAAATTCAAATCCTAAAGTATCAGAATAATCAAAGTAAAAATACATCACACTCAGGACTTCTAGACTATAAGTCGCGAACAGATCTTTATGAAACTCGCTGCATAAGCTAATATTGATAATTGTTTGCACATGAATACATTTGGGGTTACCAAGCATCAAAGGTCAAGGTCACCAGAACCAAATACCCTCAAAATATATTATCTCACATAACTCATGAACCGAAGTTCGTATTGAGATGGGACGGGTGGCGTTGGAATGCTTATTGAAAAGGCAGGTGAGTCACATTTGATTTGATGTCATCTTCATGCAGAAAAATTTGTTCAAAGTTCATAAGTTTTCATCAAATTTGACCTTTCGGTGAACAATGCATTTACAGGTGATCTATCGACCACGTGACCACACGTATGGAAACGATAGCCAATTCTGAGGTCATATACCGCATTTGACCTTTAAAGGTAAAAGGTCAAGGTCACAGTGGCAATTTCTGAGAACCATTTTTGAATGGCCATAAAGAAATTGACGAAATATTTTTTTAGCAGTCCTCATTCATCAGCTCGATGTGTTCATGGAGTCAAATCTGTCGTGGATAAAAGATAAAATGCTGTTCTTGTTTCTCTCATAACTCTCGCAGGGACAAGTTGTCGGCGACTTGAAGAGGAAGAACTGCACCACGATGATCCATCGCTTCTCGAAGAGCGACAACGACGTCTACTTCTTCAGGCTCGACTGTCCCAACCTCAAGTTCACTTTCAGCGACGGCGTCCTCATCACCGCTCAGACAGGTACGACAGAGCTGAATTAGCATCCAGCTAATTGTTGTGGCTTCTCATTCAAATGTGCAAATATTTGACCGAAGTCGTGAGTTTGTCACGTGATTATCAGACTTTTGGTGTTTGGCGACAGAAAAACTACAGGATGTACAGTGTCACCATGAAGTTTTTGCTACGTTCATGGTTCCCAGAGGATGAATCTTCCTGAATCCGACCCCTTGAACCTTCCACCCAGCTTCACGTTGATAATTGTAGTCGTCTGTGAAATATCACAACAGCTATGGGATGGATTGTTATAAGATTTTGCTACACTAACATTGTGAACATGCTAAACGTACCTGTTTAACATTAGCATTTAGCTCACGTCCTCACGGAGCAGCTGCCAAGTCCGTCGACTACTCGTCTTTAACTTGAACATCCACAAAAAACACGTGTAACACACGAGAGGAAAGGGACAAAACTGAAAAAGCAGAGTTTGCCTCCGTTAACCCTGCGATGAGCTATGACGTGGCTCATAACCCAAGAACAAACAAAACGATGAAACACAAGGACCAGGTTTACAGACAAGAGACAGGGACGAAAAAACATTATACTGAATTGGAAGCCAAGGAGTAAAAATGTGTTTCAAGACGGGATTTAGAGACAGGAAGCGTAGGGGCCAGTCTAACGATCTCCCCAACAAGCTGCTGTTTGGAAGTCAAGAGGCGCTAAAAACTCCTGTGAGCACCACATCAGTCGGAGACATCATCAGGCGACTCTGAACGACTGACAACTGTCGCTTCCCGTCTGCGTCCTCCACCTCAGAGCCGCCCCCTCCCCAGCTCACCTTCGTGGATCAGTTGCCAGAGGGGGACCAGGTGAGGATGCAGTGCTCCGCCCCGGTGTCCTGCTCCACCCTGCCCCCCTCCCTCACCTGGTCCCCCCAGGACAGCTCCAGACGGGAGGAGTCACAGATGCTGCAGGTGACGTGTCACTCACCTACTCATTCGGTTTCATCGCTAGAGGGAAAATACATTCAGGCTCCTGAAGCTAAAGGCCAATGTTATTATATTAATATTTTTCTGACACAAATTTATTATTATCAATATTATATTGTTTTAATGGCTAAATTATTCTCCAAAAAACAGAGCCTTGTAATGCAAAATGTATTAAATAAGGCATTTTTGGGGGACTATTTTCAGCTGCAGATTAATCTACGTTTGGTGCGTATGTGTTTGTGTGTGTGTGTAGAGTTCTATGGTTTAGAGGAATAAAGTATCAGACTTTGCATTCACACATAATCAATAAACATCAATGAATTGATGCTTTTGGACTTTTTTTAAGTGGATTTATTGATGATTAAGCAATAATAAAAAAAAATACTTATTTTAATTTTTTCATGCTATTTTATGCTGTACAAGCATATCCAAAATAAAAATACATGCAGAATATTTTTATTTGTCTTTTAGGACACCTTACTTACATATTTTTTTAAATGATTCAGACGAAGATCGGTGTTATTGTTTGTGAGAGAGCGACTCACTCGTTCAGACGTACAATTTGTCATAACGCAATTATATCAATTACAACATATCATCACGCATTAAAAAACTCCCAATGTCATATTAAGAAGTTCAAATAAGCTCCACGGACATGAGTCATTATATACTATTATGATATTAATAGAGCATAAAGTGTATGATAATTTGTCTGATAAAACTTTTGTTTAGATTTCTTCAAACAAAGAGTCCACAGTGATGGGTTCCTCTCCATGTTGTTTCTTTACAACAATATACTAAAGTAATGTAACTGTTAATGCAACGGGATAAAAGGAAGACTCGCCCAGACTGTTTTTATTTCATTACTCATTATTTCCTCTCTCTTTTGAAAGAGCAGAACGAAGACGGGCAGACGACCTTGACATCCACGATGACCTTCATGGCCTCAGCCGACCATCACAACCAGAGCGTCATGTGCTCCGCCTCCTACCTGCTGTCGGAGGGCAGAAGGACGTCGAGAGGAACCCGGAGACTCAACGTCCTGTGTGAGACTCAGTTTGTCCGAACAGACAGCGTCCTCTGCTGGCGAACACGCAGAGGAGAAACCTTGAGTTTCCAGTTTCCAGTTTATTTGTCATATGTACAGTAGAACACAAGGTTACACTGGGCAATCGAATACTTAGTACGAGGCCCGCAGCAGTTCTGTAGTTCAAACAAAAATAAAATAATAATAATAAGGGCAAGCAAGAGAAATAATAAGTGACATTCAATACAGTAAAAGCACGACAGTGACAGTAGGTAACAATGTTACTTGGCATTAATTGAAAATAAAGTTTTGGTGCAAAGTGTCAATAGTATAAGTCACTTACAGCAACAGTATTAATGTATCACTTTCATGCTGCAGCTGGAAAAAGTGGGAACTAATTTCATTAACTTTCAAAGCGTAGCCTGTGAAGTTTATAGAACTTTCATAATAATTTACACTTTATCAGTAGATTATTTTGTATCGGTAATCTAAGTATGTTATAAAATCCTGAACTTGAAGAATAAAGTGGCAGAAAATGCACATTACTCTATTATATTATACATTATACTATTCTATAGAAGTCTTTGAGGAAATGACTCTACTCCTCACTTGATGGATATCGTCAGTAGACAAAGACAAAAACAAATAAAAGAAAAAAGAAATCTTGGATCTGCGACTTTGTTTCCGGATCCTTTCTTGGCCCATGTTCCATCCGTCCACTGAGTTTACTGGGAAAATGTTCAGTAGTTTTTTGGAGGGATGATCCAGCTAACAAACCCTGAAACTCTGGAACTCTGACGATCCAGACAGGCCGCCCATTTTCAGTTTCTTATTCCTGCTTTGAACACCAGGTATCTGTCTGTCGTCCCACAGATGCTCCCAGATTCACTACGGCAACGATCAACACGTCCGGTCCCGTTTCCGAGAGAGAAACTGTGACGTTCGCGTGTTCGAGCGACGCCAACCCTCCTGTCAGACGATACAGCTGGTTCAGAGGCGACCGCGGGAAGGTGACGACAGAACCTGCCGGTTCTTATTTGATTCATTAATTTGAGTTACAAGCTACAAGAGTTGTTGTTCTTGTAGCTGAATGAAAAGAAACCACTTCAGAACAGGTTTTAAAATCAGGAGGAGAAACAGAATCTAGGGATGATGCCTGGTAGGCAGGCGGGAGGGTGACATTATGTTTCTATTTGAGCGAACCCAGAGTTTTGCTCTCTAAGGATTTACTTCATACTCATTCATCTTTATTCACCTTCTTCCATCCATTGACATACAACAGAGAAAAATCTATTTTTACCAAAAAATGTACTGACGATTGAATGAATAGTTGTTGTTTGTTTTTTACTTTAACTGAAGCCTTGTCACACTTGTCCTCATCACAGCTCACCAGGATTGGACAAGGAGCAACACTGGTCCTGCAGGTGAACCCGAAGGACAGCGGGGAGTATCTGTGTGAAGCTCAGAGTCTGAGGGGCTCTCAGAGGAGCAGACCTGTGTTTTTGGAGGTCACCGCCATTCAAGGTAAACTCATAACACGATATATATATATATATATATATATATATATATATATATATATTTGTATGAATTAACTTTTAAAGCCGCACCATCAGGCTCTAACTCTCAGAATCGAGCTGCAGGTTGTGACGTGTGATTCAGAGACGGATGGTTAGATTAGTGAACAGTGGAGGAAATCTAATGTATTCCATTTAAATCTATCTGCAAACAAGAAAACATCCACAAGACACGAAACAAGCATCTGGCAACTAGATTAAATCCCACTGTCGATGTTGTGTTTTGAGTTTTAAGTAATAGTGAAATCTTTCCTCCACCGGTCACTTTGCCTGGAAAAAGGCCGGGATTCTGGGAAATGGAGGAAACTACAAACTTGTGCAAACAAGGCACGTTGTAGAAAAGAAAGTCCTCGATTGCAAAATGAAAGGTGTCTTCCCTTCTGTTTCAGCCACAGGCAGCAGTGAGGGTTCGGTGATGATTCCCTACATTATCTGTGGAGCCGTGTTGCTTCTCTACGTTCTGACTGTTGCTGTCGATTTGTACAAATATCAAAGGTCAGAAAACATTGTACAGTTTGTAACGCTCTCATTTCTCCTTTCGTGCCTAAATAACAGTTTTTGCAGTTTAAAATGTTCAAGATACACAACAATGTATCTCCTCAGTACGTCCTCGTAGCTTTGACTCATTTTCCTTCTGTTTGTTTTTCTTTTCCTGCCAAGTCTTTCCAAGAGGCTGAAGGTAAGAATTTCCTTCTTCCTCTTTAAACAGAGAAGGTGACAGCCAGACGAGAGACGGTGTGAACACACTAGACTAGACATGATAAGGATTTATTTAATCCTGAGCACGTCACAGCCGAGTCAGAGTCTCGTCTTCTCCGTCCGACTGAGGCAGCAAGTCGCATTGACTAACACCGACTGAACGTTAAACATGATGACACGTCTTTTACCCTTTTAATGAGCGAGTCGCTTCATCACAACATGCCTCAATATTGCGATTGCGTCACAGCGGCAATTCGTCCCTCCATTCCCGAGTAACGAAGGATCCAGCGGATGGATCCACCTATCCCAGAATACATTGCGGGTTGGTGACATCTGTGGGCAACTGCAGCTTCGTTGCTAGGTGACAGTGGTAAGGGCGGAACAAGCTGGTGAGGGCAAATAGGAAATCCGCCATAGACCATACCGTCTCATTTTGGTTTCGGCCGTCGCGGTCTCGTTGACAACATCTACCGAAGGCTAAGATGTCACACCTGTCTCCCCTCCCTTTCTGTGGGTCGTCTCTGATTTTTGTTTCACAAACATAGTTTATCTACATGAATGCCATGAAGTGATATTAAGCCTGTGCGTATGTCATTTTGTGATTCATAAGATCTTATTTTAATTTATTTTTGTAGAAGATTGAGCAGAAGGGGGAACACACCTACATCGATCTGCAGACCTTCAGCCTCACCTCCGACTATGACCATCTCAAGGTATCTGAAAACCTTCGCGGAATATTTTCATGACTGAGCGTAACAAGACGAGCTGGAGCAGGAAGACAAGACTCATTTAACCGATTGCAATCTGTTATTCGTGTTCAGGCTTGTTGGAACGCCATCTAAAATGCAGTCAAAGATACTGACTGCATTGCCCTCCCGGCGAACTTCCCTTCATGCAATCTTTGCCTACACAGCGACGTGTAGGTCTCTGCTTCCAGTTTGAACTCAATCACGCAAGCCTTGAGTCCGTCAGTCTGGCAATGCCGTCCCTGTGTAAAAGGAAGTCGTAGACCAGAGGGTTCTCATCTGTTGGGCGTCCCCTCTTCATCTTCGAGAACATTTCATCTGCTCTGAGGGCACATCCTGTCAAAACGCCTCTTAATGCCAAGTTCAGTCACTGTATGACTTCATGTCAGGTGAAACCTCAGATTACACTGTAGTCCTGCAGTCTGATTGGCTGTCGCTAATCCATGTAGATATATAGCTGCCAAGAAATCTAGTCGAAGGAGGCGATGTGTCAGTGAGCCTCTTGAATCGCGTCCATATTGAGTTTACACATAGTGATTGGCGGTTTGACTCCGATCTGGGGTCTCCCCTGGGTATTTTCTCATTGACTTCTATAGAAACAATTAGTGGAGGTGTCGCTCTCTGCTGGTCATTCCAGGGAATGCAGGCTACAGACACTTCTTGGCTGATCAGTTTGTATTTTCATAGAAATATGCATATGCATTACTCTATTCTGTGTCTTCATGTTTCATCTCAACAGTTTAAACCGAAGCCGCCACCTGAAGATGCCGACTATGAGAATAGCATTGCCATGGAGACCACAGTCAAAAATCAGCCACAGCCAAATCGGACCTGAAGGCCTGGGACGAAGATTTGATTCAAGTTGTTTAAACATACATTGTGCATTTGTCAATTAAGGTATAACAAGATTTTGTGCAGATTCAAATATATTGACTCCACATTATCTAGCTTCTTCTTACAAGAATTTCTTGAATCCTATTTCTATTAAAAACAATATTTTTTTTGTCACTGAACCACGTCTGCTTCATCAAGCAGCTTCTTTGACATGTGACACACATTGTCGGGGGTTTTACCGGTACTGACGGTTGATCAGCACCAGCACCACCGTTGTGAAGTTATACTTAGACACAGATCTATATAGAATCTACACTATGCTTCTCTCTCGCAACTTCAATTATTTTTCTGTTTTTATCATGAATCAGAGCGTCATTATTATCTGAGGCTGGAGAGTCCATGGTTGTTATTTGATGTGTAATGGATGAAAGACATGACATGTGTTGATTTATTGCCCAAACAGTAATAACCATAATAGTCAATTTAAAGAGTACCTGTTAGAATATGTTCTTTAATCAAGAAATGCGATAATCAGGTGACACTATGATGTTCGGTCACTGGACACTTTCAGTCACTGCAGCTGAAGCAGAGAGGAGCTTTTCAAATCTGGTGCACAGGTCTGAGGTTCACCATGTCCCGTTCTCAAACAGGTAGGCATGTTACTGTCGCTTTAAGAGAAAGAGCTCTTTGCATGGCTTTGAAGTCCCTTAGTGCCTTTGAAGATTGTAATCTCATAAATTAACTAGTTAGTTCAGTTGAGACTCAGGAACCTGTACCTTTCTGTACGAAGATTACTCAGCTTCGGATGCTCCTGTAAGGGGTTTCGCAAACTGTGGAATAAATGTTTCAGTACTGTGAAGCGTTTCGCTACGACTATTAGTGTACACGAGTCCACCTGAGGAAACCAATGGATCTCAGCTCCCACATTCGTAAGAACACCTAGCTCCATAACGATGGATGGTCACAAGAAGAAGAACGAAGTACGACAAACACAAGGTACTGAGGTTGTGAGTGAAGTTCATCTCTCTAAAGAAGAAAGAGTGAGTCAGGCAGGACCCAAAATGCAGGTATGGAGGAAAATGTATTTAATCAAAAGGCCAGTCTTGCAAGGGGTAAATGAACAAAAACTCAATTTTTAAAAAGGGAATTGGAGGACCGAGAGGTACAGGGCGCTTTAGCTGCTTCGGTTGACGGTTGAAGATCTTGCAGCTCTTCTTTCCAGAAGACGAAGGAGGAGCTGACAGAGTTTTTACCAGACGAACCAGGATCTACATCAGAATCCTCGGAGGGAAGATTTACCCCTGAAAGGTTGAAAGGTTCCTGCTCAGGGGAAGGTGCAAATTTAGATCACAATGTGCCGAAGGGAGAGGAGCTCGAAATGTTTCATAACTGATCTGTAAAGCGTCAGTTAAGTGGAGCCTACAATTGCGTTTAAGAAGACCCTTTATGAAAGGTAGAAAGCAGAACCTGCTGTTTGTTGTCAACATACATTTAAAAAATAACAAGAAGATTAAAACACTTTGCCTCTTGAGTAACTGCGTCCTACTACAAGGAGGTTCGCTGCTCCTCAGCACCGCAAATCAGTTTTTCATCCTTCCCTCTAAAGAGAAATGAATGAGGAACCAGTTCCTCCTTTCGCTGACCCCTGACTCAGACAGAGATTTCCTGTTCATTTTTGCATTTCAAATTAATACAGACACACGCCGTTTTTTAGGTCGTTGCGTGTTTGATAAGAGTTTAGATAGAGAGACAGGCAGACAGACAGATAGATTTCAAGTTATCAGTGTTTCACCTGATGTTTATGGAAGAGTATAAGGCCCAGGAATAAGGAAATAAATGAGAGGAGGTACATTTGTTTTTATCTTGCATTTCGAGAATGAAGTTGAAATGTTTGATTGACATGGTCTTTTGCCAGGTCCAGGGAACCGGTGTTCTTATGCTATAAAGTCATATGAAAGAGTCACATAAGCTTTACACAATCAAGTTTAATAACTGAATAGTTACAACGAAATTCAAACAACAGCACTATCTTAGATGGCATCTAACAGTAGTTACTAGCTAGTAGATAGTGGCGGGGTTGATTGCGGTTGATTGAGAAGACAAATTGTGACCCCAAAGGACTTTCTGGCAGCACCAGACAACCGGATGTTAATGTTTTGTTAGCCAGTTTGCTAGCTAACGCTAGGTGCTAACCAAGTTGGAAAGTTGCGATATTATTATTGACAGGCTGAATCTGGAAGAAAGGATGCAGGACAAGGGGTCAACGTGTGTCCTGACACGATAACGTTCACTTGCAAACAACCGTTAATGAATTTTGAGAGGCGCGCAGTTAGCGAAGCTAGCGTAGCTCTGCTAATGTTAGTTAACGTGGATGTGTGACAGCTGAACTGGAACCACAACACGGACGTTTAGGGCTGTTTCAACTCTATTCCCGACATTTCGACTTTATTCTCAAACTCTTCCCGCTCATTTTCTTCTCGTGCATGGCACTAATACTCTTCCATAGCTGTGTGAAACAGTTGTGTGCAAATGTGTGTCCTTGCTCTGCTGCCATCTAGTGGCACATAGTGAATCTGTTGCACTGTGATTCCTCCGATTTTCATCAAACTGTCCTTTGGAATCAGCTTTGAGTTAAGTTGAGGCACCAGCTCCACCAAACTAGGAAAAATTGAAATGCCTCTCCCCTCCAGTGGCATCTCCACGACGATCGAGGTGGAAGGAATTCCGCTGTGTGTGTTTCAAACGCAGCAGAGAAAATCTTAAATTTAAGAAATGAATCTTCAACATCTTCGTCTCCCTGCGACGCTTCGTGTGAAGTCATGGGAATGAAACAGACTAAGTGAGTTTGGTGACGTGGGCGAACCAACTCTCTCTGAACTGTGACAACATGTTTTGCAGAAGCGAGTCAGAATTTCGCCATTTTGCCAACAACACTTACTTTAAAAAAATGTTCTCTACTCTTTCACAGAATTTACAATAACACTCACTGCTGTGGATGAACTGCTCATAATCACTCAGCAGGTACAGTTACAATGTATATGAATAAGTGTGTGTGTGTGTGTGTGTGTGTGTGTGTGTGTGTGTGTGTGTGTGTGTGTTTGTGGAGTAAAATCACAAGTGTCTTTGTGTGAGTGAATCACTAAATGTTGATGACGTGAAGATGACGAGTTTGGATGAATCTCAGGAGAATTTGCTGCTGTTCACATGTCTCTTATTAATATGAAAACCAAATGCCAGGGATGTAGGTTCAATTTCTCAATTTTAGTTGTCTTGCTATTCGTTGAATTGGACGACAGCATCCACAGAAATACCACTTGTTTTAATTTGCTCTCCAGAACTTTGATCCATTTTCTGAGAAAATAAATTGTAATTTTTAATGTCATGATATTTCTTTTTCCTTGTCTGTTTATTTTTATTTTTATGTGCGATGGTTCGTCTGGGATTCAAACGCTTGTTCACTTTCAGCTGCGATGGCCGTCGGTCTGGCGGCCATCGGTTGGCTCATCGTGATGATGCAAGGTCGGTACTTCCTGGATTTTTCACACCGCAGGCGTCTGTAAGATGCAGAAGTATAGTCGTAGTTTTTTTCAGTCAAATCAACAGTGGTGGAAAAATACTAATATGAGAGTATAGAAAAATAATTCTGTTACAAGACCTACTTTGACAATATCATCAGTCTGTTATTGTTAATGCACGAATGTGGAGGCAGGATTCTGCTGCTGTGGATGGTTGAAGGTGAGACTATTCATTGTCGCTTCTGTGGAAACCTCAAATGTTGAAAAGGAAAAAAAAGATGATTTCAAAAGATATTTTAGACGAGCTTCTTTCTACTCTGCTGTATATTTACATGCCACCAATCTAAAGACTTGTGTTTTTCTTCTGCAGCTGTCGACGCTTTGCGATTAAAAAAAGATTTTGTTGTGAGCAAGCCTGAAAAAATCGAGAGCATCAGTGAATCCTGCGTCACTGTCCCGTGTGCATTTGAAGTCAAAGGCACTCAGGACTTTGACTTCCTGTCCTGCTTGGAACACAGCGCCGTGTGGAAGAAAGGATCAGCAACTGGTGTGGATGTCGCACAAGTAGGTTGAGTCTTTGTTCTGTTCTGTTTTCACCTGGCGACCAAAAGCTCGTGAGCATCACTTGAGTTGATTGAAAGTGGGATTGGAAAAAGAAAGTTTTCCTAAAAAGTTACATCCTGTAGCATCAGAAATAATCAAAGTGAAAATACATCATACTCAGGTGCATTTATTAAATCTTAAAATGGTGAAGTGTGACGAGACGAGGCGTGTCTGTCGACATCTACAATATTAGACTATAACTCGTGGACTGATCTTCATGAAACCTGTGGCATGACTTAATATGTATAATCGTTTTCACATCAATTTTGGGTTACCAAGGTCAAAGGTCAAAGTCAGCAGGGTAATATCTAAGAAACGATATGAAAAGGATCAATTTTCTTTTCTCTTTCTTTCTTTTGCCTTTAATGTAATTTAGGAATTACTGTAAAGGAATAATTCAACATTTTGGGGGAAATGAACTTATATTGATAATAATTAATTTCCATTTGTTTCACAATTGTTTCTGTCATTTTTCTTTGTCTCTTCTTTGTTTCCTCATTCTTCTGCACTTCCTGTTCTCCTCTTGTGTTTGGTGTCTTGACTTTTCTGCCGTCTCCCGTCCACACCTGTCCCTCTGTGTCTCGTTGCCTGTGTCCTCTCGTGTCTCTCTGGACTCTGTGCTTCCCTTTGCCTCTGTCAGTTCCAATCTGTTCCTGTGATGATTCCAGTTTCTGCCTGTTTCCAGCCAGTTGAGTTCCAGCCTGTTAGTCTCCACTTAGGTTTTCCAGTCTGTATGTCCGAGTCAGTTGTCGGCTCGGTTCCTGTTTTTCCTAATTTAGGTTATTTTTTTAGCTTGGATTCCAGCTTTTCTTTTGCCTTCCTGATCTGCAGAGACTGAGAGTCTGTCTTTTTGTTTAATTAGAATCCTGCATTTGGGTCCTGCTCCTTCCCCCCTAACGTACATGTGAACAACCGAGTGTGAAGCGATGAAAGACCATTATGTGTCTTATCTCGATGGATAGATAAAGATACAAATGCTGTGCTTGATTCTCTCAAAACTCTCGCAGGGAGAAATTGTTGGCGATATAAGGAAAAAGAACTGCACCACAATATTCAATCCATTCACGGAGACAGACAAGAACTTCTACTTCTTCAGACTCCAATGTCCCAAAGTCATGTACACATACACTTCAAGCATCCTCATCACCCCTCGGACAGGTACGACAGAGATGAATTAGCCTCCAGCTAATTGTTGTGGCTCCACATTCGAATGTGCAAATATTTGACCGAACTTATGAGTTGGTCAGGAGAAGGTCAGCCTTCGTGTTTGGTGACAGAAAAAGGTTTGGTTGTTCGTTTCGTCTTTGGCCTTGTGGCAGTAAGACGTAACAATATTATCTTCCTCAAGTGTAGTGTGTGTTTCGTGTTAATTAGCAAATGTTAGCATGCTAACAAGCTTCACTAGCACGGTGAACATGTTTAACATTAGCAGCTGCCAAGTCCGTCGACCTCTCGGAACAGAATGTGTCTCCGTTACCCTGCGATGAGCTTCATAACCAAGATGTATTTGCGGCTGTTTTCAGTCAAGTGACTCCTGTGCACCACATCAGTCGGAGACCAGCTGTGGAGCATTGTGCAGAATTTAGCAGCTAAACAGAAAGATGTTCTTATCTGGAGTGAATATTGGCCTGACTGTCATCAGGCGTCTCTGAACAGCTGATAACTGTCGCTTCCTGTCTGCATCCTCAGTCCCGCCCCCTCCCCTGCTCACCTTCGTGGGTCAGTTGCCAGAGGGAGACCAGGTGAGGATGCAGTGCTCCGCCCCGGTGTCCTGCTCCATCCTGCCCCCCTCCCTCACCTGGTCCCCCCGGGACAGCTCCAGACGGGAGGAGTCACAGATGCTGAAGGTGACGCGTCACTCACTCATTCATTTTCATTGCTGGAAGGAAAGTACGCTTAGTACATTCAGGCTACTGAGGCTAAAGGCCAATGTTGTAAAATTATTATTTTTCCTATTGTAACCCAATCCCACAGAAAATACTTTGTTATCCGTTTCACTTACTGACATCGGACAAATCTTTAAAGATGAAGTCACAAATTCATACGTAATAAAGTATCAGACTTTGCATTCACATATAATTAATAAAAAGCAACTATTTGCTGCTTTTGGTCTTTTTTAACTGGATTAATTGATTAAGAAAATGTAGAGTAATTAATTCAAAGTACATATTTGAGGTATTGTATTTACAGGCTATTTCGTACTTTTCTATAAAGGGAATACAACAATGTCAAATAATGAAAGTCAAATAAGCTCCACAGATGAGTCTTATGAATATACTTTTATGATATTAATAGAGCATTTTATGTTACTGTGTAATTTAACAGGTTAAAAGATTCAAAAGGACGACTGGCCTGTATTGTTTTTATTTTATTATACATTATTTCCTCTCTCTTTTTTAAGAGCAGGACGAAGGCGGGCTAATAACCTTGGAGTCCACGATGACCTTCACTGCCTCTGCCGACCATCACAACCAGAAATTCAGCTGCTCCGCCATCTACCCGCTGTCGGCGGGCGGCAACAAGACGTCCATCAAAACTGTGACACTCAGCATCCTGTGTGAGAGACTCACCGTTTGTCTGAATGAAACTGAGCCATGCAGACAGCGCCCCCTGCTGGCGAACACAGAGGAAAAGCATGGATTCATTTCATCGACCTTTCACGTGTTCGACCTGAGGGGGGTTTTTCAATCATTAAATTATGTAAATTACTTCAATCAACAGTACAGGAGTATTAGCATCAGAATATACTTTAAATGGTGTGTCCTTTAAAGGAAAAAAATATTTTTGGTATGATTATAAACAGTATTTATGTGTCACATCAGGAAAGCTGCAGCTGTTAAAAATGGAGCCTGTGACGTTCAATGAAGTTTATAAAACTTTAATAATAATTTACACTTTATCAATTGATTTTTTTATCTTTTCAAACTCTTAAAAATATGTGTGAGACATCTACAGCAGAATTACAAGTGATGGTTTAGTTGTTTTTAATAGAAATAGGTTTCAAAGAATTCTTGTAACAAAAAGCTGAAGAATGATGAGCCAAAATATTTGAATTTGCACAAAATCTAGTTATACCTTTGTAAATTCAATACTTACGGATAAATGCACTATATATATTTAAACAACTTGAATGAAATCTTTGTCCCGGGCCTTTAGGTACGATTTTGGCTGTGGCTGATTTTTGACTGTGGTCTCCATGGCGATGTTGCCACAGACTTGGTTTAGGCTGTTGAGATCAAACATGAAGACCCAAAATAGAGTAACGCATAAGAACCAACAGATATTTATATGAAGATATAAACTGATCAGCCAAGAAGTGCTTGTATTCTCTGCAATGACCAGCGGAGGGCGACTCCACTGATTGTTTCTATAGAAGTACGTTCAGTAGTATTTTGGGATAATCCTGTTGACAAACCAACAAATAAAAGAACAGACAAACCCTAAATCTGGGACTTGGACAAACCAGGCAGCCCACCTATTCTCTTTATTTTTTATTCCTATTTTGAACACCAGGTATCTCTGTCTGTCGTCCACAGATGCTCCTAGATTCACCAATGCAACGCTCAACACATCCGGTCCCGTTTCCGAGAGAGAAACTGTGACGTTCATATGTTTGAGTGACGCCAACCCTCCTGTGACAAACTACACCTGGTTCAGATACAACGGCGGGGAGGTGAATAGAGAACCTAATGCAATTCACTTTGTTTGGTTTTATTAATTACGTTGTCCTACGCATGTTTAGTTGGTTAGCGATCTTTCAGGAACATAAGCATATTTATTTCATGGATTTCAGTAGGTGTTTTTAGTCTGCAACAGTTTATTAGTTCTTTGGTAATATTCGTTCTTCACCAACACCTTTGGTATGAACTGGAACGCAGACTCAGAGTTGATGTTCTTGTAGCTGAATGAAAACAAATCCCTGCAGCCAGGTTTTAAAATCAGGATTAGAAACATAATCTAGGCATGATGCAGGTACAAGGGTCATTCCTCATTCTAAATAAGTGAAGGTTTTAATCTGGTATAAAACGTTGCCCATTCAAATTAATAACAAAAATCATGAATGTTGCACTACTGCGCTGCATTTGGCTTCATATTCTCTCAGCAACTCTAACTCTGACCCTGGATGGTTTTGAGCAGGCAGGTAGGGAGGTAGGCAGACATGTAGGTCCGCAGGTATGGAGGTAGGCAGAGAGAGAGGGAGTTAGGTAGGCAAGTAGGTCTTTAACTAGGTAGGGAGGTAGGCAGACAGGTAGGGAGGTATGTCTGCAGGCAGGCAGGTAGCTAGGTAAGTAGGTGGGCAGGTAGGTCTTTAACTAGGTAGGGAGGTAGGCAGACAGGTAGGGAGGTATGTCTGCAGGCAGACAGGTAGGTAGCTAGGTAAGTAGGTGCGCAGGTAGTTGACACTAAGCATCTATTTGAGCATCCATATACTTTTGAACCCAGAGTTTTGCTCTTTAAGGATTTATTTCCTACTCATTCATCTTTATTCCCCTTCTTCCAACCATTGACATACAACAGAGAAAGGTCTATTTTTTTATGACAATTATTTGTTGTTGTTCTTTTACTTTAACTGAAGCCTCATCACACATGTCCTCATCACAGCTCACCAGGATTGGACAAGGACAAATGATGCTCCTGGTCAACCCGAAGGACAGCGGGGAGTATCTGTGTGAAGCTCACAGTTCGAGGGGCTCTGACACGAGCAAACCTGTGTTGCTGGAGGTCACCACCACCACCACCACCACCACCACCACCACTCAATGTAAACTCAAAATATGATACATATATAATTATATTCTATAAATGTATTTTTATAGCAACACCATCAGCTGTTCTTCTGCTGCTGTGTAGATGAGCTGACTGAGAATCGAGCCGCAGGTTGTGACGTGTGATTCAGAGACGGTGGGTTAGATTAGTGAACAGTGGAGGAAATCTAATGTAAAAGTTTACTGGGAATACTTTCAGTAGTATTTTGGGATAATCGTGCTGACAAACGAACAAAAATTAAACTAAAACTCTGGGAGTCTTACGATGCAGGATGCCGGCATTGTCTCTTTTTTATTTCTGTTTTGAACACCAGGTATCTTTCTGTCGTCCCACAGATGCTCCTAGATTCACCAATGCGACAATCAACACGTCCGGTCCCGTTTCCGAGAAAGAAACTGTGACGTTGACGTGTTTGAGCGACGCCAACCCTCCTGTGACAAACTACACCTGGTTCAGATACAACAGCGGGGAGGTGAATAGAGAACCTGCCGCCTTTCACTTTGTTTGGTTTAATTTATTATGTTGTCCTACGCATGCTTAGGTGAGCGATCTTTCAGGAACATAAGCATGTTTATTTCATGGATTTCAGGTGGTGTTTTTAGTCTGCAACAGTTTATTAGTTCTTTAGTAATATTCGTTCTTCACCAACACCTTTGGTATGAACTGGAACGCAGACTCAGAGTTGATGTTCTTGTAGCTGAATGAAAACAAATCCCTGCAGCCAAGTTTTAAAATCAGGAGGAGAAACATAATCTAGGCATGATGCAGGTACAAGGGTCATTCCTCATTCTAAATAAGTGAAGGTTTTAATCTGGTATAAAACGTTGCCCATTCAAATTAATAACAAAAATCATGAATGTTACACTACTGCGCTGCATTTGGCTTCATATTCTCTCAGCAACTCTAACTCTGACCCTGGATGGTTTTGAGCAGGCAGGTAGGGAGGTAGGCAGACATGTAGGTCCGCAGGTATGGAGGTAGGCAGAGAGAGAGGGAGTTAGGTAGGCAGACAGGTCTTTAACTAGGTAGGAAGGTAGGGAGGTAGGCAGACAGGTAGGGAGGTATGTCTGCAGGCAGGCAGGTAGGTAGCTAGGTAAGTAGGTGGGCAGGTAGTTGACAATAAACATCAATTTGAGCATCCATATACTTTTGAACCCAGAGTTTTGCTCTTTAAGGATTTACTTCCTACTCATTCATCTTTATTCACCTTCCGATCATTGACATACAACAGAGAAAGGTCTATTTTTTCATGAGAATTATTTGTTGTTGTTCTTTTACTTTAACTGAAGCCTCATCACACATGTCCTCATCACAGCTCACCAGGATTGGACAAGGACAAACGATGCTCCTGGTCAACCCGAAGGAAAGCGGGGAGTATCTGTGTGAAGCTCACACTTCGAGGGGCTCTGACACGAGCAAACCTGTGTTGCTGGAGGTCACCACTACTCAATGTAAACTCATGAATTCATAACATCATATATATATTCATTCAAAATTATTTTTAAAGCAACATCAGGCTGTTCTTCTGCTGTATAGATGAACTGACTCGGAATCGAGCTGCAGGTTGTGACGTGTGATTCAGAGACGGTGGGTTAGATTAGTGAACAGTGGAGGAAATTTAATGTATTCCAAGTAAATCTATCTGTAAACAAGAAAACATCCACAAGACACGAAACAGCATCTGGCAACTAGATTAAATCTGACTGTCGATAAACACGACTAAAGTTCAGAGTAATTTTGAACTTTTTCCTCCACCGGTCACTTTGTCTGGAAAAAGACAGGAATTCAGGGAAATGGAGGAAATTGCAAACTTGTGCAAACAAGGCACGTTTTAGAAAAGTGTACTTGCGCACAAACACACTGACACACACACACAAAAGAAAGCATGATGTTCATTTTGTACATGATCCAATTACAGTCAAATAGACCATGAAGCACATTATGCATATGCCTATATTAAAAAACATTCTATCTTCCTTCCATCCTTCACTGAGTGTACTGGGAATACTTTCAGTAGTTTTTTGGGATAATCGTGCTGACAAACAAACATAAATGAAACTAAAACTCTGGGACTCTGACGATGCAGGAAGCCGGCATTGTTTCTTTTTTTATTTCTGTGTTGAACATCAGGTATCTCTCTCTGTCGTCCCACAGATGCTCCTAGATTCACCAATGCAACGATCATCACGTCCGGTCCCGTTTCCGAGAAAGAAACTGTGACGTTGACGTGTTTGAGCAACGCCAACCCTCCTGTGACAAACTACACCTGGTTCAGATACAACAGCGGGGAGGTGAATAGAGAACATGCCGCATTTCACTTTGTTTGGTTTAATTTATTATGTTGTCCTACTCATGTTTAGTTGGTGAGCGATCTTTCAGGAACATAAGAATATTTATTTCATGGATTTCAGGTGGTGCTTTTAGTCTGCAACAGTTTATTAGTTCTTTGGTAACATTCGTTCTTCACCAACACCTTTCGTATGAACTGGAACGCAGACTCAAAATTGTTGTTCTTGTAGCTGAATGAGAAAATAATCCCTGCAGCCAGGTTTTAAATCTTGATTGGAAACAGAATCTAGGCATGATGCAGGTACAAGGGTCATTCCTCATTCGAAATAAGTGAAGGTTGTAATCTGGTACAAAATGTTAACCAATTCAAATTAATAACAAAAATCAGGACTGCTGCGTTGCATTAAGCTTTATATTCTCTCAGCAACTCCCACTCTGACTAACTTTCAGTGACCCAGACTTTGTGAGGTTTTGAGCAGGCAGGTAGGTAGGCAGTTAGGCGGGTAGGTGTAGGCAGGTAGGTAAGGAGGTAGGCAGGCAGAGTTGTAGGTCGGCAAGTAGGTAGGGAGGTTAGCAAAGAGAGGGAGGTAGGCAGGCAAGTAGGTAGGCTGGTAGGTCATTCATTAGGTAGGGAGGTACATAGGTAGGCAGATAAGTAGTTAGGTAGGTAGGTCAGCAGACAAGTAAGGAGGTATGTCTGCAGTCAGGTAGGTAGGTAAGCTGGTATGTCATTAACTAGGTAGGGAGGTATGTAGGTAGGCAGATAGGTAAGTAGGTAGGTAGGCAGGTCAACAGACAGGTAGGGAGGTATGTCTGCAGGCAGGTATGTAGGTAGGTGGGCAGGTAGTTGACAATAAACATCAATTTGAGCATCCGTATACTTTTGAAACCAGAGTTTCGCTCTTCAAGGATTTACTTCCTACTCATTCATCTTTATTCACCTTCTTCCATTCATTGACATACAACAGAGAAAGGTCTATTTTTTCATGGGAATTATTTGTTGTTGTTCTTTTACTTTAACTGAAGCCTCATCACACATGTCCTCATCACAGCTCACCAGGATTGGACAAGGACAAACGATGCTCCTGGTCAACCCGAAGGAAAGCGGGGAGTATCTGTGTGAAGCTCAAACTTCGAGGGGCTCTGACACAAGCAAACCAGTGTTGCTGGAGGTCACCATCACTCAATGTAAACTCATGAACTTATAACATCATATATATATTTATAAAAAATGATTTCGAAGGCAACATCAGGCTGTTCTTCTGCTGCTGTGTTGATGAGCTGACTCGGAATCGAGCTGCAGGTTGTGACGTGTGATTCAGAGACGGTGGGTTAGATTAGTGAACAGTGGAGGAAATTTAATGTATTCCAATTAAATCTATCTGTAAACAAGAAAACATCCACAAGACAAGAAACAGCATCTGGCAACTAGATTAAATCCGACTGTCGATAAACACGACAAATGTTCAGAGTGATTGTGAACTTTTTCTCCACCGGTCACTTTGTCTGGAAAAAGACAGGAATTCTGGGATATGGAGGAAATTGCAAACTTGTGCAAACAAGGCACGTTTTAGAAAAGTGAACGTGCGAACAAACACACAAACAAAAGAAAGCATGATGTTCATTTTGTACATTATGATCCAATTACAGTCAAATAGACCATGAAGCACATTATGCATATACCTATATTAAAAAAACATTCCATCTTACTTCCATCCTTCACTGAGTATACTGGGAATACTTTCAGTAGTTTTTTGGGATAATCATGCTGACAAACGAACAAAAATTAAACCAAAACTCTGTAACTCTGACGATGCAGCCAGCCGGCATTGTTTCTTTTTTTATTTCTGTTTTGAACACAAAGTATCTCTGTCTGTCGTCCCACAGATGCTCCTAGATTCACCAATGCGACGATCAACACGTCCGGTCCCGTTTCCGAGAAAGAAACTGTGACGTTCACATGTTCGAGCGACGCCAACCCTCCTGTGACAAACTACACCTGGTTCAGATACAACAGCGGGGAGGTGAATAGAGAACCTGCCGCATTTCACTTTGTTTGGTTTAATTTATTATGTTGTCCTACTCATGTTTAGTTGGTGAGCGATCTTTCAGGAACATAAGCATGTTTATTTCATGGATTTCAGGTGGTGTTTTTAGTCTGCAACAGTTTATTAGTTCTTTGGTAATATTCGTTCTTCACCAACACCTTTGGTATGAACTGGAACGCAAACTCAGAGTTGATGTTCTTGTAGCTGAATGAAAACAAATCCCTGCAGCCAGGTTTTAAAATCAGGAGGAGAAACATAATCTAGGCATGATGCAGGTACAAGGGTCATTCCTCATTCTAAATAAGTGAAGGTTTTAATCTGGTACAAAATGTTGCCCATTCAAATTAATAACAAAAATCATGAATGTTACACTACTGCGCTGCATTTGGCTTCATATTCTCTCAGCAACTCTAACTCTGACCCTGGATGGTTTTGAGCAGGCAGGTAAGGAGGTAGGCAGACATGTAGGTCCGCAGGTATGGAGGTAGGCAGAGAGAGAGGGAGTTAGGTAGGCAGGTAGGTCTTTAACTAGGTAGGGAGGTATTTCTGCAGGCAGGCAGGTAGGTAGCTAGGTAAGTAGGTGGGCAGGTAGTTGACAATAAACATCAATTTGAGCATCCATATACTTTTGAACCCAGAGTTTTGCTCTTTAAGGATTTACTTCCTACTCATTCATCTTTATTCACCTTCTTCCATTCATTGACATACAACAGAGAAAGGTTTATTTTTTCATGAGAATTATTTGTTGTTGTTCTTTTACTTTAACTGAAGCCTCATCACACATGTCCTCATCACAGCTCACCAGGATTGGACAAGGACAAACGATGCTCCTGGTCAACCCAAAGGAAAGCGGGGAGTATCTGTGTGAAGCTCACACTTCGAGGGGCTCTGACACGAGCAAACCTGTGTTGCTGGAGGTCACCATCACTCAATGTAAACTCAAAATATCATACATATATAATTATATTCTATAGATGTATTTTTATAGCAACACCATCAGCTGTTCTTCTGCTGCTGTGTAGATGAGCTGACTGAGAATCGAGCCGCAGGTTGTGACGTGTGATTCAGAGACGGTGGGTTAGATTAGTGAACAGTGGAGGAAATTTTGTGTATTCCAAGTAAATCTATCTGTAAACAAGAAAACATCCACAAGACACAAAACAGCATTTGGTAACTAGATTAAATCTGACTGTCGATAAACACGACTAATGTTCAGAGTGATTGTGAACTTTTTCCTCCACCGGTCACTTTGTCTGGAAAAAGACAGGAATTCTCGGAAATGGAGGAAATTGCAAAGTTGTGCAAACAAGGCACGTTTTAGAAAAGTGTACTTGCACACAAACACACACACACACAAAAGAAAGCATGATGTTAATTTTGTACATTATGATCCAATTACAGTCAAATAGACCATGAAGCACATTATGCATATACCTATATTAAAAAAACATTCCATCTTACTTCCATCCTTCACTGAGTATACTGGGAATACTTTCAGTAGTTTTTTGGGATAATCATGCTGACAAACGAACAAAAATTAAACCAAAACTCTGTAACTCTGACGATGCAGCCAGCCGGCATTGTTTCTTTTTTTATTTCTGTTTTGAACACAAAGTATCTCTGTCTGTCGTCCCACAGATGCTCCTAGATTCACCAATGCGACGATCAACACGTCCGGTCCCGTTTCCGAGAAAGAAACTGTGACGTTCACATGTTCGAGCGACGCCAACCCTCCTGTGACAAACTACACCTGGTTCAGATACAACAGCGGGGAGGTGAATAGAGAACCTGCCGCATTTCACTTTGTTTGGTTTAATTTATTATGTTGTCCTACTCATGTTTAGTTGGTGAGCGATCTTTCAGGAACATAAGCGTGTTCATTTCATGGATTTCAGGTGGTGTTTTTAGTCTGCAACAGTTTATTAGTTCTTTGGTAACATTCGTTCTTCACCAACACCTTTGGTATGAACTGGAACGCAGACTCAAAATTGTTGTTCTTGTAGCTGAATGAAAAAAAATCCCTGCAGCCAGGTTTTAAAATCAGTAGTAGAAACAGAATCTAGGCATGATGCAGGTACAAGGGTCATTCCTCAATTCTAAATAAGTGAAGGTTGTAATCTGGTACAAAATGTTGCCCATTCAAATTAATAACAAAAATAAGGATTGCTGCGTTGCATTAAGCTCTATATTCTCTCAGCAACTCCAACTCTGACTAACTTTCAGTGACCCTGACTTTGTGAGGTTTTGAGCAGGCAGGTAGGTAGGCAGTTAGGCGGGTAGGTGTAGGTAGGTAGGCAGGCAGGCAGGTCGGCAAGAAGGTAGGGAATTAGGCAGGCAGCCATATAGGTCGGCAAGTAGGTAGGGAGGTAGGCAAAGAGAGAGGGAGGAAGCCAGGCAGGCAGGCAGGGAGGTAGGTAGGGTGGTAGGGAGGTAGGTAGGTAGGAAGGTTGGCAGACAGGTAGGGAGGTATGTCTGCAGGCAGGCAGGCAGGTAGGTAGGTAAGTAGGTGGGCAGGTAGTTGACAATAAACATCTATTTGACCATCCATATACTTTTGAACCCAGAGTTTTGCTCTTTAGGGGTTTACTTCATACTCATTCATCTTTATTCACCTTCTTCCATCCATTGACATACAACAGAGAAAGGTCTATTTTTTACGAGACGTATTTGTTGTTGTTCTTTTACTTTAACTGAAGCCTCATCACACATGTCCTCATCACAGCTCACCAGGATTGGACAAGGACAAACGATGCTCCTGGTCAACCCAAAGGAAAGCGGGGAGTATCTGTGTGAAGCTCACACTTCGAGGGGCTCTGACACGAGCAAACCTGTGTTGCTGGAGGTCACCACCACTCAATGTAAACTCATAAACTCATAACATCATATATGTATTTATAAAAAATGATTTCGAAAGCAACATCAGGGTGTTTTTCTGCTGTTGTGTAGATGAGCTGACTCAGAATCGAGCTGCAGGTTGTGACGTGTGATTCAGAGACGGTGGGTTAGATTAGTGAACAGTGGAGGAAATTTAATGTATTTCAAGTAAATCTATCTGTAAACAAGAAAACATCCACAAGACACAGAACAGCATCTGGTTACTAGATTAAATCTGACTGTCGATAAACACGACTAATGTTCAGAGTGATTGTGAACTTTTTCCTCCACCGGTCACTTTGTCTGGAAAAAGACAGGAATTCTGGGAAATGGAGGAAATTGCAAACTTGTGCAAACAAGGCACGTTTTAGAAAAGTGAACTTGCACACAAACACACACACACACAAAAGAAAGCATGATGTTAATTTTGTACATTATGATCCAATTACAGTCAAATAGACCATGAAGCACATTATGCATATACCTATATTAAAAACATTCTATCTTCCTTCCATCCTTCACTGAGTTTACTGGGAATACTTTCAGTAGTATTTTGGGATAATCGTGCTGACAAACGAACAAAAATAAAACTAAAACTCTGGGACTCTGACGATGCAGGATGCCGGCATTGTCTCTTTTTTATTTCTGTGTTGAACATCAGGTATCTCTCTGTCGTCCACAGATGCTCCGAGATTCACCAATGCGACAATCAACACGTCCGGTCCCGTTTCCGAGAAAGAAACTGTGACGTTGACGTGTTTGAGCGACGCCAACCCTCCTGTGACAAACTACACCTGGTTCAGATACAACAGCGGGGAGGTGAATAGAGAACCTGCCGCCTTTCACTTTGTTTGGTTTAATTTATTATGTTGTCCTACTCATGTTTAGTTGGTGAGCGATCTTTCAGGAACATAAGGATGTTTATTTCATGGATTTCAGGTGGTGTTTTTAGTCTGCAACAGTTTATTAGTTCTTTGGTAATATTCGTTCTTCACCAACACCTTTGGTATGAACTGGAACGCAAACTCAGAGTTGATGTTCTTGTAGCTGAATGAAAACAAATCCCTGCAGCCAGGTTTTAAAATCAGGAGGAGAAACATAATCTAGGCATGATGCAGGTACAAGGGTCATTCCTCATTCTAAATAAGTGAAGGTTTTAATCTGTTACAAAATGTTGCCCATTCAAATTAATAACAAAAATTCATGAATGTTACACTACTGCGCTGCATTTGGCTTCATATTCTCTCAGTAACTCTAACTCTGACCCTGGATGGTTTTGAGCAGGCAGGTAGGGAGGTAGGCAGAGAGAGAGGGAGTTAGGTAGGCAGGTAGGTCTTTAACTAGGCAGGGAGGTAGGCAGACAGGTAGGGAGGTATGTCTGCAGGCAGGCAGGTAGGTAGCTAGGTAAGTAGGTGGGCAGGTAGTTGACAATAAACATCAATTTGAGCATCCATATACTTTTGAACCCAGAGTTTTGTTCTTTAAGGATTTACTTCCTACTCATTCATCTTTATTCACCTTCTTCCATTCATTGACATACAACAGAGAAAGGTCTATTTTTTCATGAGAATTATTTGTTGTTGTTCTTTTACTTTAACTGAAGCCTCATCACACATGTCCTCATCACAGCTCACCAGGATTGGACAAGGACAAACGATGCTCCTGGTCAACCCAAAGGAAAGCGGGGAGTATCTGTGTGAAGCTCACACTTCGAGGGGCTCTGACACGAGCAAACCTGTGTTGCTGGAGGTCACCATCACTCAATGTAAACTCAAAATATCATACATATATAATTATATTCTATAAATGTATTTTTATAGCAACACCATCAGCTGTTCTTCTGCTGCTGTGTAGATGAGCTGACTGAGAATCGAGCTGCAGGTTGTGACGTGTGATTCAGAGACGGTGGGTTAGATTAGTGAACAGTGGAGGAAATTTTATGTATTCCAAGTAAATCTATCTGTAAACAAGAAAACATCCACAAAACACAAAACAGCATTTGGTAACTAGATTAAATCTGACTGTCGATAAACACGACTAATGTTCAGAGTGATTGTGAATTTTTTCCTCCACCGGTCACTTTGTCTGGAAAAAGACAGGAATTCTCGGAAATGGAGGAAATTGCAAAGTTGTGCAAACAAGGCACGTTTTAGAAAAGTGAACTTGCACACAAACACACACACACACACAAAAGAAAGCATGATGTTAATTTTGTACATTATGATCCAATTACAGTCAAATAGACCATGAAGCACATTATGCATATGCCTATATTAAAAAAACATTCCATCTTACTTCCATCCTTCACTGAGTGTACTGGGAATACTTTCAGTAGTATTTTAGGATAATCCTGCTGACAAACAAACGAACAAAAATTAAACTAAAACTCTGTAACTCTGACGATCCAGCCAGCCGGAATTGTTTCTTTTTTTATTTCTGTTTTGAACACCAGGTATCTTTCTGTCGTCCCACAGATGCTCCTAGATTCACCAATGCAACGATCAACACGTCCGGTCCCGTTTCCGAGAAAGAAACTGTGACGTTGACGTGTTGGAGCGACGCCAACCCTCCTGTGACAAACTACACCTGGTTCAGATACAACAGCGGGGAGGTGAATAGAGAACCTGCCGCATTTCACTTTGTTTTTTTAATTTATTATGTTGTCCTACGCATGTTAAGTTGGTGAGCGATCTTTCAGGAACATAAGCGTGTTCATTTCATGGATTTCAGGTGGTGTTTTTAGTCTGTAACAGTTTATGAGTTCTTTGGTAACATTCGTTCTTCCCCAACACCTTTGGTATGAACTGGAACGCAGACTCAAAATTGTTTGTTCTTGTAGCTGAATGAACAAAAAATCCCTGCAGCCAGGTTTTAAAATCAGGAGTAGAAACAGAATCTAGGCATTATGCAGGTACAAGGGTCATTCCTCATTCTAAATAAGTGAAGGTTGTAATCTGGTAAAAAATGTTGCCCATTCAAATTAATAACAAAAATCAGAACTGCTGCGTTGCATTAAGCTTTATATTCTCTCAGCAACTCCAACTCTGACTAACTTTCAGTGACCCTGACTTTGTGAGGTTTTGAGCAGGCAGGTAGGTAGGCAGTTAGGCGGGTAGGTGTAGGTAGGTAGGCAGGCAGGTCGGCAAGAAGGTAGGGAGTTAGGCAGGCAGCCATATAGGTCGGCAAGTAGGTAGGGAGGTAGGCAAAGAGAGAGGGAGGAAGGCAGGCAGGCAGGCAGGGAGGTAGGTAGGGTGGTAGGGAGGTAGGTAGGTAGGAAGGTTGGCAGACAGGTAGGGAGGTATGTCTGCAGGCAGGCAGGCAGGTAGGTGTGTAAGTAGGTGGGCAGGTAGTTGACAATAAACATCTATTTGACCATCCATATACTTTTGAACCCAGAGTTTTGCTCTTTAGGGGTTTACTTCATACTTATTCATCTTTATTCACCTTCTTCCATCCATTGACATACAACAGAGAAAGGTCTATTTTTTTATGAGAAGCATTTGTTGTTGTTCTTTTACTTTAACTGAAGCCTCATCACACATGTCCTCATCACAGCTCACCAGGATTGGACAAGGACAAACGATGCTCCTGGTCAACCCAAAGGAAAGCGGGGAGTATCTGTGTGAAGCTCACACTTCGAGGGGCTCTGACACAAGCAAACCAGTGTTGCTGGAGGTCACCACCACCACCACCACCACCACCACCACCACTCAATGTAAACTCAAAATATCGTACATATATAATTATATTCTATGAATGTATATTTATAGCAACACCATCAGGGTCTTAGTCTGCTGCTGTGTTGATGAGCTGACTCGGAATCGAGCTGCAGGTTGTGACGTGTGATTCAGAGACGGTGGGTTAGATTAGTGAACAGTGGAGGAAATTTAATGTATTTCAAGTAAATCTATCTGTAAACAAGAAAACATCCACAAGACACGGAACAGCACCTGGTTACTAGATTAAATCCGACTGTCGATAAACACGACAAATGTTCAGAGTGATTGTGAACTTTTTCCTCCACCGGTCACTTTGTCTGGAAAAAGACAGGAATTCTGGGAAATGGAGGAAATTGCAAACTTGTGCAAACAAGGCACGTTTTAGAAAAGTGAACTTGCACACAAACACACACACACACACACACACAAAAGAAAGCATGATGTTCATTTTGTACATTTACAATTACAGTCAAATAGACCATGAAGCACATTATGCATATGCCTATATTAAAAACATTTTATCTTTCTGTGTAAAGTAAAAGAAATCCTGAATTCTCCCCTTTGTTCTGGATCCTTTTGTGGTCCATGTTTCATCCTTCACTGAATTTACTGGGAATACGTTCAGTAGGATTTTGGGATAATCCTGCTGACAAACAAAAGAACAAAAAATGAAACTAAAACTCTGGGACTCTGACGATGCAGGATGCCGGCATTGTCTCTTTTTTATTTCTGTGTTGAACATCAGGTATCTCTGTCTGTCGTCCCACAGATGCTCCTAGATTCACCAATGCAACCATCAACAAGTCCGGTCCCGTTTCCGAGAGAGAAACTGTGACGTTCACGTGTTCGAGCGACGCCAACCCTCCTGTGACAAACTACACCTGGTTCAGATACAACAGCGGGAAGGTGAAAAGAGAACCTGCCGCATTTCACTTTGTTTGGTTTAATTCATTGTGTTGTCCTACTCATGTTTAGTTGGTGAGTGATCTTTCAGGAACATAAGCATGTTCATTTCATGGATTTCAGGTGGTGTTTTTAGTCTTCAACAGTTTATGAGTTCTTCGGTAACATTCGTTCTTCACCAACACCTTTGGTATGAACTGGAACGCAGACTCAAAATTGTTTGTTCTTGTAGCTGAATGAAAAAAAAAATCCCTGCAGCCAAGTTTTAAAATCAGTAGTAGAAACAGAATCTAGGCATGATGCAGGTACAAGGGTCATTCCTCAATTCTAAATAAGTGAAGGTTGTAATCTGGTATGAAATGTTGCCCATTCAAACTAATAACAAAAATCAGAACTGCTGCGTTGCATTTAGCTTCATATTCTCTCAGCAACTCCAACTCTGACTAACTTTCAGTGACCCAGACTTTGTGAGACTTTGAGCAGGCAGGTAGGTAGGTAGGTAGGCCGGCAGACAGGTAGGGAGGTTGGTAAGTAGGTGGGCAGGTAGTTGACATGATCTTTTTGAGAATCCATATACTTTTGAACCCAAAGTTTTGCTCCCTAAGAATTTACTTCATACTCATTCATCTTTATTCACCTTCCGATCATTGACATACAACAGAGAAAAGTCTATTCTTTTATGAGAATTATTTGTTGTAGTTCTTTTACTTTAACTGAAGCCTCATCACACATGTCCTCATCACAGCTCACCAGGATTGGACAAGGACAAACGATGCTCCTGGTCAACCCGAATGACAGCGGGGAATATCTGTGTAAAGCTCAGAGTTCGAGGGGCTCTGACACGAGCAAACCAGTGTTGCTGGAGGTCACCACCACCACCACCACCACCACCTCCACCACCTCCACCACCACCACTACTCAACGTAAACTCAAAATATCATATATATATACATATATAATTATATTCTATAAATGTATTTTTATAGCAACACCATCAGCCTCTTACTCTGCTGCTGTGTAGATGAGCTGACTCGGAATCGAGCTGCAGGTTGTGACGTGTGATTCAGAGACGGATGGTTAGATTAGTGAACAGTGGAGGAAATTTAATTCATTCCAATTAAATCTATCTGTAAACAAGAAAACATCCACAAGACACGAAACAGTATCTGGCAACTAGATTAAATCCGACTGATAAACACGACAAATGTTCAGAGTGATTGTGAACTTTTTCCTCCACCGGTCACTTTGTCGCTAAAAAGACAGGAATTCTGGGAAATGGAGGAAATCGCAAACTTGTGCAAACAAGGCACATTTTAGAAAAGTGAACTTGCGCACAAACACACACACACACACACACACAAAAGAAAGTCCTGTATTGCAAAATTTAAAATGTCTTTTTGTTATCAGCCACAGGCAGCAGTGAGGGTTCGGTGATGATTCCCTACAGTATCTGTGGAGCCGTGTTGCTTCTCTACGTCCTGACTGTTGCTGTCGATTTGTACAAGTATCAAAGGTCAGAAAACATTGTACAGTTTATAACACTCTCATTTCTCCTTTCATGCCTAAATAACAGTTTTTGCAGTTTAAAATGTTCAAGATACACAACAATGTATCTCCTCAGTACGTCCTCGTAGCTTTGACTTATTTTCCTTCTGTTTGCTTTTCTTTTCCGGACCAGTCTTTCCAAGAGGCTGCTGGTAAGAATTTTCTTTACTTCTTCTTCTTTCATGTCAAACAGAGAAAGTGACAGACAGCCAGACGAGAACCCACTGAAAACATGATACGTCTTTTACCCTTTTGGGTGGATCCACCTTTCCCCAGAATTCATTGCGGGAAAAGCTGATATGGGGAAATAGGAAATTAGCCATAGACTCGACCGTCGTGGTCTCGTTGGCGGCGCTCCCCGAAATGGGCCGCTGCTAATGTCTCCCCTCCCTTTCTGTCTGTCGTCTGTGTTTGTTTCCAAAGCACAGTTAACTACATGAACGTGTTGAAGTGATGTCAAGCCTGTGTCCTCTGTCAGTTTTGTGATTAACACAATTTTCTTTTTATCACTTATTTTTGTAGAAGATTGAACAGAAGGGGGAAAACACCCCCGATCTGCAGTCCTCCAGTGTCTCCTCCGAATATGACCAACTCCAGGTATCTGAAAACCTTCAGGGAATATTGAAACCAGTGATTGAACCAGACACTCTTCAGGAAAATGTATACTGACGTTACAAGTCATTTTCCCAAAGACTTTGATAGAAACAACCAGTGGAGTTGCCCTCTGCTGGTCATGCCACTTCTTGGCCTATCAGTATATATCTTCATATAAATATCTGTTAGTTCTTATGCGTATGCGTTACTCTATTTTGTGTCCTTATGTTTCATCTCAACAGCCTAAACAAAGTCCATCTCCTGAAGATCCCGACTTTGACAGCATCGCCATGGAGACCACAGTCAAAAATCTGGCAGAGCCAAATCAGACCTGAGGGTCTGGGATAAAGATTTCATTCAAGTTGTTTATATATATATATATATATAGTGCATTTGTCCATAAGTTTTGAATTTTAAAAGGTATAACTAGATTTTGTGCAGATTCAAGTATATTGGCTCCACATTCTTTAGCTTCTTATTACAAGGATTCTTTGAAACCTATTTCTATTAAACACAATTAATTTTTTGTGACTGAACCATCACTTGTAATTCTGCTGTAGATGTCTCACATATATTTTTGTCATCAATTCCTGTCATCAATCTTTACACGTTTAAAAAATATACAAAAGTAAACTAATCTATAGAAATACATAAACAAATCACGTTTACAGCATCATCTGCGAGTTTAGAGTTTGAAAACACAGAATGATGGCGAGCTTCAGATCACGTCTGCATCATTAAGCAACTTCCATGATCTGTGACACATTGTCGGCGGATTTACTGGTACTGATGATTGATCAACACCAGGAAAACTTAATGGAACTTATTTTTTATCTTTTAAACCACCTTCATAACGGTGTCAACCAATCAGAGGTGTCAACAGACCATCACGTTGTTCCTGACCTATATCATGTGCAAGGGTTTCTTTTTTTTTAAAGGAACATGAATTTTGTAAGAATAGCAAAATAAAGAAAATAAGAACATAAACATTGTATTTGTTTCTTTACTCTTGTAGAAGCTGAATTGTTCCTGATAGTAAACAATGTAAACAATATCTTGTTGATGCCAACATAGTATGCCGGCGCCAATGTGTCCCTGGTGTAACCAATATCTTGTTGAAGCTCACTAGTATGTTGATGCAGATGTGTTCTTGTGAAACACATCTGGAGGATGCCGGAACGGAGGACTAATTCTTATATTCACCATTAATCACATGTTACAATGTTAAGCAATCTGTTTGTCCATGTTACAAATGAGTTAGTTTTTTGTTTTAGTTATGATCATTTAAGATATTTTTTTTAATTAGTTTTGAGTTTAAGCTATTTGTTTTTATATCCTCTGTATACGTTAATTGATCTGGGAGCTTTTGTTTTTCTGAGCACACAATTATCTTTTTGTTTTTCTGATCACACAATTATTATTTTTTTTCTGATCACATAATTGTTTTTGTTTTTATAATCACACAATCATTTCGGTTTTCTCTATTATTTACATTTTCATATTTCTTACATATATTCAGTTTTTACGTTTACCGGCAACTTGATTTTCATTTTTTTTTATCTTTAAATGTATTAATTTGCAAGTGTGATGTATCATTATTCAACAATCATAATGTAAGGCAGATACATTTCATTCCAGGTGGGTTAGGTGGTCGCTCTATTCAGGAGAGGGCTGTGAGGAAATTTTCCCGATAATGCAGTTCATGGGGTTTTTCATCCTCATATGGAATGACCCTGTGTGAATCTTGTTAAAGTTGAAGGCATTGTTTGAAAAACTCCAATTTTTTGTATTCAGTAATGGTAAAACTACATTGATAGTTATGTTTAGGTTGAGTCATATTACATGTAATTTTATAAACCATGCCTATTTAAAATTATATAAATGATTTTTAGGTATTTAGATCCTCAAAAAGGAGGGATTATGTAGAAGCAGAATGCAAACCTGAAAGTAAACAATGTAAACAATATCCTGTTGATGCTTACAAAGTATGCCGGCTGACCTATAGCTTGTGGAGGCTAACTAGTATGTTGAATCAGATGTGTTCTTGTGGTGACAATCAAACGTAGTATGTGACGCATCAGTATATGAGGGGCCGTTAGGGACATTTAAAAAAAAAAAAACCTCTCAAATGTTTCTCACATGTGAAACGCTCTCACACACAACTGAAAATTATACGCTCACATACACATTTCATTACTGTAATTTATTCATTCATTTGACCGTTTCAGTTGTGTGTGAGGGATCTTTTTAGTTGTGATTATGAGATTCTTTCAGTTGTGTTTATGAGCGTTTCAGTTGTGTGTGAGAGCATTTCAGTTGTTTGTGTGAGAGCGGTTCAGTTGTGTGTTCAACAGTAAATATGTTTTTTTTTAGGCAGAATAGATTGGTTTTCCGCCAAATGTTGGAATCAGGCAGAACTCACATAAGCGACACAAGGTAGGTAAAATAATTGTACAAAAAGCATAATTTACAAAAACTGGATAAGACACAGCAAAACTAGTATATTCAGGGTTTGAGGAAAAAAACCTGCAGAGTCGTGTCGAGAGTCTCGGACTGAATGAACCCAACTCCCACATCTATAAGAAATTCCAAAGGAAACACTCACACGCCGGTTGCTTGCATCCCTGCTTTGATTTCACGCCACACTAATTGTCTATAGGGAGCCGGCTGTGGTCTGGCGGCCGCGCTGCATTCCTGCCTAATGTGATGGGTTAAAGTGGCGGAAGTTTAGTCTGCGGGTCAGAAACTAACCAGGCTGCAAAAGTATTTGATCCCTTAAAATAGTCCAAGTGTCAAAACAAAGTGCCTCAGTGAGTCTATTTGTGTTTTAGTCAGTGGTGGAAAGTAACTAAATATTTACTCGAGTACTGTGCTGAAGGACAGATTTTGGGGACTTGTCTCTACGGTATAAGACTCAGAACTTCTACTCCACTACAAATATCGCTGTTTTTACTCTATTCACTCCAATTTTCTGGACGTTTCCGGAGTTCATGTCTGAAAACAGCTTTAAACACGGAGGCATCAGGGTTATCAATCTAAAAATCTAAACGTCTAAGGGTGTGTTCACACAAGTTTTTGTAAAGTGTCAAATTTGTGGGTGACACAAATGACTTACAAATAACGTGAAGACACGAAATTCACGTCATTTGCTTTACTCGCTTGAGTTGAAAAATTTGAACTCGAGCAAAAATATTTGTGTGTTGCGAAAAGCCAATTAGCGCTCAGATTCTCCCAAAGTCACTGACGTCCGTGTCCCAAAGAGGCCGCGCGTATATAAGCGGGGTATGTTTCCTCTCACGAGTAAACACAAATGATAGTGCCGGAGTAATGCTGCTCGTTCAGTGGGAACGCATCATAAAAATCCAACTGTCTATTGTTTATCGTAATACTTTATCCTTTTCATACATTTATATGATTGAAAATACTTCTTTGCTTTTACGTAAGTAGATTTTGCAGGTAGGAAGCTTTAATAAAATATACTTGTACTTGTATTTTTTCGTTGTTGGTATTTCTTTAGGGTGTAACCATCGATTCTTGTCTGATAAAAGACAAAATACCAATATGCCCACCTCCTCGAGATTCAGTAGAAAACATGTTAGCGCACATAGCGCAGTTGTCTGAGTGATGTAATGCTTATGTGATGTGGTTGTTTTTTGGGGGGTCAGACACATGATCATAAGTTAATTTTTTAAGTATCTACATACACAAATGTGTATGTAGATACTGTATGTCTGTACACTGTTCTTTATTAATTTACCATAAAGTTTAACTGCATTGTCATATATTTTTCTATCACCTTCATACTCCAGAAAAAGATCGTCGGACGTCTCCAACACTCTGGTGCATGTTCTGGCTCGTTTTTATTGGATCGCTTTGGTCTCTTCTTTTTCCTCTTTCTGTCTTTCTTTCATCCTCCGTTGTCACCAGTAATAAATGAAATACGATCACACCTTCAGCAGATCTTTCTGGTCGGGACACGCCACAGCGCAGAGCCAAAGAAATTGGAGGGAAAACCTGCATCCGTCCGTCGTTTGCATGCAGCCTCTCTCTCTCTCTCTCTCTCTCTCTCTCTCTCTCTCTCTCTGTCTCTCTCTCTCTCTCTCTCTCTCTCTCTCTCTCTCTCTCTCTCTCTCTCTCTCTCTCTCTCCCATTCACTGCTTCTGCATTCCTCACATTTAACAGAGAGAGAGAGAGAGAGGGGGCGGGGGGTTAAAAAGTAGAAGGGAATCCGGAACGTGGGTGGTTGGGGAAATGATGAAACAAGTGGGCAGGACTGTGAAAACGACTATTGAGGATTAAGCCACCACACACACACACACACACTCTCTCTCTCTCTCTCTCCATTACCCCACATGGCACTTTTTTCTGATGACAAAAGGAGGGCGAGCGACGTTGTGACGTCTTTTCTTTCGTCTGTTTTTCCGTGCATCACTTTCACTGGCAACGAGTTCAGCAGGTCAGCATCTGATGTCAGTTAGCTTGTGATGAGGATGATGATGATGACAATGACATAAACACTACAAACTCAGCTCCCATGTGTCACGTCGTCTGAAGCCTGGTGGCCGTGCGGTAAAAAACAACAACGTTTCACTAGAAGCAGGAAACTTCTTGGAAACGCTGAAACGCCACATGACGTGAGCCCAACAGCTGTTTAATGAATGAAATGAGTAAGATAGTGACGCTGCCATTAAATTACAAATGTACAGTATTTGGAGTGTGTGTGTGTGTGTGTGTGTGTGTGTGGGGGGGGGGGGGTGTATAGCTGACACTTGCATTCTGAGTGACATAAACAGAATGACTTGCTGAAAACAAGTTGAACCCTGTCGCCAATAATGTCCAATTTGCAAAAGCATAAAAGGGTTTATTAGGAAGGATTATGTTTTAAAGGTACGTTTCTACATTATCTTCTGTTGCACATTTCATGAGTGTTTCAGCAATATCTCCACCTCGCAGTTGGAGCATGATGAACATTTCCACGGTGTTAAGGGAAAGCAAAGTGGTCAGAGACGGGGAAATGTGGTCTTGGTTAAATATTGAAAAAGTCAACACAAACCGCTGCACATGAAACATGGAGTGTTGACTTTTTCAAATATTTGACCAAAACCACAACCGCTCCCCGACCGAGTGTTTGAGCGGCACGATCCTTCCAACCCGACGCCTCCTTCATGTGGTGGTTTTTCCATCCACCTGTTTTTTAATGTGGGGATTTTAATTAACACATTAAAAAACACTTGAAGAGGAAATGGAAGAAATATCAGTTCAAAAAACTGCTGAGGCGCAAAAGTCAAATGAAAATGTGAGTCAGTGAAAAGTGAAATTCAGGTTTTGTTTTGTTTCGTGACAATTTTTTTTTACAGCGTGAGTATACGTTTTTAAACTGTCCAACACCTGTGATTCGTATCAGACTGAAGTTATTCGTGGCTTATTCTGACAAAAACAAACGACAGGGTGTGACGTGCAGCAAAGGGTCCACAGCGCTCCGGAATATGAATTAAAGCAAACACTCTGCACAGCACATTTCTTCTTTTTCTTTTTTCTGGTGAATGCAAGACAATTACAAGGTGCCCGAGGAAACATTGGAAATCACACTGTGAAGTAAAAATGGAAAAGGAAGTTGAAGGGCAAATGTCTCAACACTTCATGATGAAATCCACTTCTGAAAGGGTTCATACATTTGACCATGA